>NW_005054416.1:934199-939994 GCF_000277835.1 Geospiza fortis | reverse complement strand
CTTTTGTTCGCCGCCGCCATGTTGTGGCCGCTCCGCGTGCCCGCGCCGGGCGGGCGGGGGGCACTCGCCGCGCTCGGCTCTGGGAGGACTCCGGGCGCATCCGGGACACTCCCAGGCTTCCCTCCCCCGGGCGTTTCTGTCCCCGTGCTCGCCGTTCTGCTACGTGAGCGGTGCAGTGAGGTTCTTTATGCAAGCTGAAAGTTGAGGTGGTGGGTGGACGCTGCATTTTTTTCATTATTTGGTAGCTTAGTACGCTATTTGGACGCAGAATACACGCCTTTTACTGCTTTAAGCGTGCGTTTTGTTGTCTGATGCCTTTCAGAATTTGGCTGCTTTTTTGTGCCATTATAAATCATAGTTTCCAAATCACGTCAGTAAAGGACTCACTGTGCTGTTTAAACTTGCGTTCTTTCCTACGGGTACTCTTGTCTTTTGGATAAACTTAAGGGTTTTGTTCAATCCATGATTCCCTTGTCTCTGCCCTCACTCCCGCTGGGAAACATGGCTGTAATGATGAAATCGACCTTTCTGTGACTGTCCCAAAGTATTGCATAAATGAAAGTTTTCTTAATTTTTGTGAAGTTCAGTGTTGGAGGGTTCTCATTGTCGAGCAAACATTTGTACTTTTTAAAATTAGATCTTATGGCTGATAGTAAACAAGTATAATATGAATGCTTGGTTTGTCTTTCTAGGTTTTGTTTTTCCCTACCCCGTCAATTTAATTTTATTCTTTTGAAGATTCTTCGTTGTCAAGCCGCCAAAGTGGAGAGTGCGATTGCAGAAGGGGGTGCTTCTCGTTTCAGGTACCCTTTGTTTGTTTGATGAGTAGTTAGCAATGGAAAATCTCCTTGGAGGTCATCTTAAATTAGTGTAATGTTTATACCAAAACGGAGATGTTTGGACTTAACCCAGGATTCCCTGGTTGTTCTTAACAGTGCTTCTTCAGGCGGAGGAGGTGGTAGGGGTGCACCTCAGCACTATCCCAAGACTGCCAGCAACAGGTATGTCATCTTGCTCTTTGATTTGCATGATTTCAAAGTCAGAGCTTGCTTGATAATGAATCTAGAACTGAAAATAGGCTAGCTTTAAAGTTGTACCAGAAATACCTACTGAGTTAAAGATCATTAACTGTTCTCTAGTCTGTGCCCTTTAAAGTGTACTTCATGGTTAATAGGCAGTGCATGAGTTGTCGATGTATTTAGCTTTAAAAGTGTGGAGAGTATTTTTGGGTGCCAGGCATTGTTGTTGTTGAGTACTTTCCTGTGCTGCAGATGTTGCAGTGTTGGTAGGGGTAATTGTGTGCTCTTAACAAAGCAAGTAACGGAATTGGTTTGAGTCACTGAAAGGTTAAAAGGGCAGTTCTTTAAATACTTGTTTCTGTTTTGACAACTGTATTCTTCAAAATTTTGCAGCGAGTTCCTGGGGAAAACCCCAGGGCAAAACGCTCAGAAATGGATTCCTTCACGAAGCACTAGACGAGATGACGACTCCGCAAACGACAAAGAACGACATGATGCAATCTTCAGGAAAGTAAGAGGGTAAGTTTCTCACAGAATTACTTATTTCCTTAGTGTTTTCATTAGCAATGTGTACCTAAGAAATGGGCTGGAGGAAAGGAAGATGTGGGCCTTGAGTCTGGGGGAGGTGTGTCCTTTAGTAAGGAACCAGCCTGGTAATGTAGCAGCAGAAAACACTGAAAGTAATTCTTGTAAGCAGATTAGTATTTTCAGTGGTACTTCACTGAGTCTGAAGATCTCAAAAAAAACAGTTGAATGGAAAATGGCTCTTTTCAATTTTTAATAGATTTCAAAAATAAAAAATAAGTCGAGTCTAAAGTGACTTGTAGCATGCTTACAGTATCTGTGTATTCTGATTTTGGGTTTTTTCCTCTTTAGCATACTAAATAAGCTTACTCCTGAAAAGTTCGACAAGCTATGCCTTGAGCTCCTCAATGTGGGTGTAGAATCTAAGCTCATCCTAAAAGGGGTCATACTGCTGGTAAGCTGGTTGCATTTCTTTTAACTACCGTTCTCTTACATGCTGTAAAGCAGGGGGTTGGTTGGCTTTGATGGGATACAGAAGTAGCATGAATAATGCTTTTGTGTATTTGGATTATCAAACACCATGTCCCACCCCTGCTTTCTTTGTAAAAAAGGATTTACTGGGGAGGAAGTAGGTTTAATGGTTTGAGTTTCTCATTTAGAAGTCTCCACAATGACTAAGGATGATTGGGGTTTTATGATTATTGTTTTAAATAATCTGAGGTGTGAGTTAGCCATTTTATTGGTTTGGCCTCCCCTTCGTCCTCTTTCCTGAGGAGCAACCCGCTTGGTTTTGGAAAGGCAACCACTGGTGACCTCTGGGGACACTGATGAAACTGTTACATCGCTTTGTTTAAACGAGATCAGATTGGTGATACTAATGTAGGTGTCGGCATAATAAACTTGAGTTTTGGTGGCCGAGGATTACAGAGCTTTTTCAGTAGCAAGCAATGGCTTTTGTTCTTTGCTTCAGCATTGAGACTGGTGTTGGACTACAATGCTTCTGTGCTTGATTAAGCAGGAAACAGGATGTTGTAGATAAGAGCGGTAATAATCCATTCTGTGTCTTGTAACTCAGTCTCCTAATAACATTTGCACCCTTCTGCTGCTTGCTGCCTTACTCAACCTGGCTCTCTGTAGATCGTAGACAAAGCCCTTGAAGAGCCCAAGTATAGCTCGCTGTACGCTCAACTATGTCTGCGACTGGCAGAAGATGCACCCAACTTTGATGGCCCATCAGCAGAGAGTCATCCAGGACAGAAGCAAAGCACAGTGAGTGCATCTCTCAATCTGCAGTGGTAAATTTTGGGTGCATTTGTAGCTGCCCTGATTAGCTTAATTCTTTTCTTTGTTCTCTTTTTGTAGACATTCAGACGCCTCCTAATATCTAAACTTCAAGATGAATTTGAAAACCGAACCAGAAATGTTGATAGTAAGTTTTAAAACCACTTTAATACAGAATCTATTTGTTGTCTTTTCCCACAGCCATGTAAAACGGGCTTCTTTGTTTTCCAGTCTATGATAAGCATGATGGTCCCCTCCTCCCTGAGGAGGAGGAACAGAGAGCCATTGCCAAGATCAAGATGCTGGGGAACATCAAATTCATTGGAGAACTTGGCAAGCTTGATCTTATTCATGAATCTATCCTTCATAAGTGCATCAAAACAGTGAGTATTCAGATCGGGAGGAAGCTAGAAGCAAAACAGAACTTAAAAACGAAAAAAATACTCAGATGTTGATGCTGCTTAGAGACTCTTGGAGCAGGAGCATAAAATGGCACAAAAATGTTTCCTGATGATTACCCATCCCCTACTGTTATCTTTTGGTATGATTAGGAAGTAAAATCAGCTTTGTTCAAAGCCATAGGAATTGTCTCAAAAGGAAAATGAATACAGAAGTGTGCCATAGGTGCTTGAAACTACACATACTTAAGGAGAATTGGCAGATCCTAATTTTTAAGTCCATTTGCTTTCAGAACAAAACAATGTGTTTGTACATGTCAGTGTGCAAAGTTTGTTGCTTATTATAAATTGTCATTTATAAAATTTTTAAATCCTAAATTTCCCCTTTAATTTTTCAGCTTTTGGAAAAGAAGAAGAGAGTTCAACTCAAAGATATGGGGGAGGATTTGGAGTGCCTCTGTCAGATAATGAGGACAGTGGGACCTAGATTAGATCATGCGAAAGCCAAGGTATGTGCCTATCTAGTGCAGTCATTAACCTAATTAAATTATGTGGCTAAGACTTGATTGCCTGAACCTTCTGTATTCAGTATTCATAAGTACAAAACAGAGGTTTGAGGTTTTTTATTTTTGAGAAAAGAGTGCCCACTCTGGCTTCTAGACCAATTCTCTTGATAGAAAAACCATTTTAAACATCTCACCAGGATGTAGTTAGGGTCATCAGGAAATCATGTAAGTGAGAGTGTTGTTTTTCTAAACACTGCTTGAAAAGATGTGCTGAGGAACTATTCTTAGCACAGCTAGGTAATTGGAGAGATGAGAGTTTGGAATGTAAGCTTAAAATGAACAGAATTTTGGCTGTGTTGCTTATCTCCAATTCAAATGTCTTGATGCATTAGATATTTAAACTGTCATCAAGGAGCTAGAGATGGCAGGAAAGGGCAGCTTGTTGCATTATTTTGCCTTGAATGTCCAGGCAGAATTCCTTGAATGCTTGAATGTGAAAGCACTCAAGGCACTGATAGAATTATCCTAACTTGTAACTTTTGTTCCCCCAGTCCTTAATGGATCAGTACTTTGCCCGTATGCGCTCCTTGATGTCAAGTAAGGAATTGCCAGCAAGGATTCGTTTCCTGCTGCAGGTATGATGATGAAATGGCTCCCTGCTGCTTTTTTTTCTTGCAAAATGGTCTTGAATCCTTTCCTAATAGCCTGTTCTGTTCCAAGGATACTGTGGAGTTGAGAGAACACAACTGGGTTCCTCGCAAAGCTTTTCTTGACAATGGACCAAAGACTATCAATCAAATCCGTCAAGATGCAGTAAAAGTGAGTGTTGCGTGTGAGGTCCAGAGCCTGTCTTGGCACTCTGCGCTTGGGAGTAGTTCTCATGCAGTGTCACAGTTGGCTTAAGGGTTAAAACTAGATGGACTTCTGTAGTTGGGGGCTAAAAGCTTTGATTTCTTGGGACTGCTACTTGAAACTGACCAAAGTTGTAATTTGTGTTTTAAAGGATCTGGGAGTTTTTATTCCTGCTCCTATGTCTCAAGGGATGCGAAGCGACTTCTTTCTGGAGGGACCCTTCATGCCACCCAGGATGAAACTTGACAGGGACCCACTCGGAGGGCTTGCTGATATGTTTGGACAAATGCCAGGTACACTGACACCACAGGGTGATGGGGTGGCTGTGGCTCTGCTGTGCTGAATAAGAACTAAAACTTTGATTTGTCTCCTTGCTGATCCAGGTAGCGGAATTGGTACTGGTCCAGGGGTTATTCAGGATAGATTCTCACCCACCATGGGACGCCATCGTTCAAACCAACTCTTCAATGGCCATGGGGGTCACCTCATGCCTTCTGCTCAATCCCAGTTTGGAGACCTAGGCAAATCTTTTCTGAAAAGTCAGGTAAGGAAGCTGTTCGCACGGTGACTTCAGCTTGTTTAGAAGCACTTCCTGAGATGCGTATGTTATGGATTAAAGTCTGCTTATGTTAAAAGACCTATTCAGATTTGATTCTGATAACTGATGCTCAGCTGATACAAAAATTCTAAACCACTTTTTAAATCGTACAAAAGACGCAAGAAGTACACTTTTTTTTTAACTGCAAGAAAAGGTGCATGTGGCTTTGGTGGGTCAGAACGGTGTGTTTTATTTAAAAGATGGCCCTGTTTTTAGGGATAGATGCTACTCTCCCACCACCCCTGCTCCTTCTTTCTCCCTTCCTGGCAAATAGAATCTTTGTTCCTCTGGTCCCTCTGGTACTACTTACCAAATGATGTACGCCACTCCATCATCTGCACTTCTTTCTCTATATCTCCCTTTCTGAAATAGGGGCAAAGCCAACTCTACCATACCCAGAATCAGGGACTCTTATCCCAGCAACAAGGACAGTCGAAGGATATGCCACCTCGGTTTTCTAAGAAAGGACAGCTTAATGCAGATGAGGTACATGACATGCCTACATTATTTACAGCCTATTCTAAATATTGCCCAATGATTATAGCAAGACGCGTTATTATGAGGACTAATGCTGGAACTCTTTCTCCTCCTCCTCATTCTTCTCCTTCTTTGTCCC
>NW_005054416.1:932527-934189 GCF_000277835.1 Geospiza fortis | reverse complement strand
TTTCCCCCTCTCCCCACTTTCCTTAGGGTATCCAGCGTCCTATGAGCAAGACTGAGATATGAGGGCAATTTTTTTGGGGTGTCCTTTCCTTCCCACACACTTCCAAGAACACTACTCTGACATCAGTTCCCATGCATCCTATTGATAACAAAACATTTAATTAAAACTTCAGACAATCCTGAATTTTAGAAACCCTGAAGTGCTGGACCAGGTTATTTTTTTTTTTATTTTCTTTCGTTTAGAACTGGCTAATAGGCAAAATTTCAAATGCAGAGTAAACTGCATTGTGATTTTGAGTGTTAACCAGACTTGTATCCCGATTTCTGAGCAATTTTGGTAGAGTTTCATTTTGGCTGTAAAATACATCAGCAAGCATGCTGATTATCTTCTTGGGTCTCTAACATACTGCATCTAAAAGGAGCATTTCCAGATTTTTATAGTAGTTGAACTAAATGCCAGTAACTTGCTTTTGGGGAGTTTCACAACACATGTGGCTTAATCTGTATTTGAGTATTAATATTGTAGAAACGGAGTCATGCTTCAGCGAGATCAGTTGGAGCGAGTCCATGGCTGTGTATTGTTGGTCAGAATACTTGAAACAGTTTGAGTTTTTCTTTGAATTACTGTTTACAGATTAGCCTGAGACCTGCTCAGTCTTTCCTGATGAATAAAAACCAAGTGCCAAAGCTTCAGCCCCAGATAACTATGATTCCTCCCAGTGCTCAACCACCACGCACTCAGACACCGCCTTTGGGACAGGTAAATACAAAAAATTCCTGCATGTTTTTGGCTAAACTTTGCTGTTTGTGCTTGGAAAACTTAATTTCAAATGTGGGGAGAGAGAAGTCTTTGATTGCACAGAGCAAGACTTGGGAAAAGAATGTATGAAACCAAAGTAATTTGAGTTCCGTCTGCTTTTTTATGTTTTGTATTGTAAAACTTAGGTAAGCAAAGGTAGATGTGCTACAAAGAAACAAAGTCTGGTCTCTTTTTCAGCCGCCTCAACTTGGTCTTAAAACAAATCCACCACTTATACAAGAGAAGCCTGCAAAGACCACCAAGAAACCACCTCCTTCTAAGGAAGAGCTACTTAAACAAACTGTAAGTTAGTATTCAGTAGTGCATCTTAGAGCTTTGGATGTGATGTTCAAAAAGAATGTTTTAACTGTGCTTCTTTCCTCTCCAGGAGGCTGTTGTGACTGAGTATCTGAACAATGGAAATGCTAATGATGCTGTCAATACTGTGAGAGAAATGAGAGCTCCGAAACACTTCATTCCTGAGATGCTGAGCAAAGTAATCCTTCAATCCCTAGATAGATCAGATGAGGACAAAGAGAAAGCAAGTACTTTGATCAGCTTGCTCAAGCAGGAGGGAATAGCCACCAGTGACAACTTCATGCAGGTATTGTGGTCTGATAATCTTGCAGTTCTTGTTTCTTGGCTCTTCATGGTGTTTAGCTGCTGTAAAGGCAGTGTGCAAAATATTTTTAAGTCCTGCTAATCTGAGGAGGTAAAAATAGTACATGAACCTGTGAGGGGCACAAGAAGCAATAAAAGGAAGACATGCAGTATTCAGGCAGTTGGAACCTGGGATCCTCTTTGCAAGTGATAACAGAAAACTTACTATGAGTATTATGTTGCTCAGGAACAGAATTACTTAGG
>NW_005054416.1:922572-932492 GCF_000277835.1 Geospiza fortis | reverse complement strand
TATTGGACCAGTGCCCCAAACTGGAGGTGGACATCCCATTGGTGAAATCCTACTTAGCACAGTTTGCAGCCCGTGCCATTATTTCAGACCTGGTGAGCATTTCCGAACTGGCTCAACCACTGGAAAGTGGCACCCATTTCCCTCTCTTCCTGCTCTGTCTTCAGCAGTTAGCTAAGTTACAAGACCGTGAATGGCTAACAGAATTGTTCCAACAAAGCAAAGTGAATATGCAGAAGATGTTACCAGGTAAGATTTGCCACAGAGCTCTTCTGTTACCTGATCCTAGAGTAAGCGAGACGTGTTTCTAGTTTATGCCAGAGTAAAGTAACTTGCAGGGTTCTCTTGGTGGAATTAGCTGTCATTATTGTTAGGAATGATGTTTCTTAAGGGGTGGCTGGGGCGTGAACCATCACTTCGAGCTCTTGAGAAGCATTTAACATGTGTCTTTATTTCCTTGTCAGAAATTGACCAGAACAAGGACCGCATGCTGGAGATCTTGGAAGGGAAGGGGCTTAGCTTCTTGTTCCCACTTCTGAAACTGGAGAAGGAACTGCTAAAGCAAATAAAATCGGATCCATCCCCTCAAGCCATCTATAAGTGGATTAAAGATAACATTTCACCCAAGCTTCATGTAGATAAGGGATTTGTGAATATATTGATGACCAGGTGGGATGCTGTTTTGATGTATTTAAGGTATTTGTTTGGTTAAGCTACCAGTAAGGCACTAATTCAGTAAAGGCTCAAATGTAGCTCTGCAGAAATCTGAGATGCAGTACCTGGGGAAGACCGAGTGTTTTGAGTGAATCTTCTCTAGTAAAATCCCATTGTATTTGAGAAGAAAGGCAAGTCTCCAGTATGTGAAGTGTTTTCTTGGGGAGGAAATCTAGATCCATGTGTTTTTCTAAAATGCAGAGCTGTAACAAAGGCAGAACAAGGATTTTTCTGGTGCACTGTCAACCATAGTACAAGTCCCTGTGCTTGCTCCTGACTGCAGGTGGAAGGAGGAGGATAGTTGCAGTGATAGCTATCTGAACTTTATATATGTCAAGTGCTTTGATCTCTTAGTTTATAGAACTGAGTTTGGCTTTTCTTCTGTCCAGTTTCTTGCAGTATATTTCTAGTGAAGTAAACCCACCCAGTGACGAATCTGATTCTTCATCTGCTCCATCTAAAGAGCAGCTTGAGCAGGAAAAACAGCTGCTTCTTTCCTTCAAGCCGGTGATGCAGAAGTTCCTCCATGACCATGTTGATCTGCAAGTGAGTGCTTTATATGCACTCCAGGTGCACTGCTACAACAATAATTTTCCAAAAGGTAAGTGCATCGAAGTCTCACCTGAATTGGCTTGTCCCCTACATTTCTTAAAATTCAGCAAGTGATTGAGAAGGTTATAGAGCTAACCAAGTTTAAATTGACTTTCACAGGCATGTTACTGCGCTTCTTTGTTCATTTCTATGACATGGAGATCATTGAAGAAGAAGCCTTCTTGGCATGGAAAGAAGACATTACTCAAGAGTTTCCAGGGAAAGGCAAAGCTTTATTCCAGGTAAACCTCCTAACGTTAGAATAGAGACTTGTTTTTTTGTTATTTCTGCTGCACTGGAGTGTTTGAGAAGAATTTTGAAGCGTGTAAGACTTGTAAATATCTAGAATTTTCACGGAATATTCCACTAGGAGCAAGATTACATCTCTCCTATTGACTATAGGCCTGTGTGTAGTGCAAATGTGGATGAAAGGTCTTTTTAAATGAGATGGGGGGAGGGGAAGATGAGTGTTCTGTGGAAAAACGTAATGGGGAAACAATTCCTGCTCCCTTAAACCAATTTTGTGTAACTGCAGGTAAACCAGTGGTTAACCTGGCTGGAAACTGCTGAAGAAGAAGAATCTGAAGAAGAAGCTGACTAAAGAACCAGCCAAAGCCTTAAATTGTGCAAACATACTGTTGCTATGATGTAACTGCATTTGACCTAACCACTGCGAAAATTCATTCCGCTGTAATGTTTCACAATATTTAAAGCAGAAGTATGTCAGTAGGATATTCTCTGCAAAAGGTTTTTGTAGTATGTCTTAATAGTCTACAATAAAACTATTTTAGAGTATCTTCAATGTTTAGATAACAGTGTATTAGCAGCATGCAATAATTACATCATAAGTTCTCGAGCAGAAGCAGTCTGTTGCAAGGGTCTTCTTTGCTGCCAGTTATCATAGGCTGTTTTTAAGTTAGAAACTGAATAGCAACACTGAATACTGTAGAAATGCACTTTGCTCAGTGTAATACTTGAGTTGTTGCAATATTTGATTATCCATTTGGTTGTTACAGAGAATCCTTAACTGTAATTGATGGTTGTTGCCGTAATAGTATATTTGCCTGTATTTCTACCTCTAGTAATGGGCTTTATGTGCTAGGTTTTAATATCCTTGAGCCTGGGCAAGTGCACAAGTGTTTTATAAAAGGAACAGTTTACTTGCACAAAAACTGATTGGCTGAAGAGATGGTTTAATGCCCTTTGGAAGAGGTTTTTGTGGGTGTGAAACATGACATGGTGAGAAATTTGAATTGGTCCCTCTTACAGTACTGAAATTAAGTCTATTAATTTATCAAAACATGTTCATGCCCTGATTTTATATACTTGTATCTATCAATAAACATTGTGATACTTGACTTGTTTCTGAATGTTTCCCAGTAGAAAAGCTTTGGCTGATGACTTGTTCACTTAAGAAACGAAACATCAGTGGGAGTTGCCTTAGGTTGCAACCATCCTAAAATGATTTTTTACACTCCTTCTCTGGATATGCAGATGAATGCTAAATAAGGTCACAGACAAGATGAGACACTACAGATGTGTTGTGACAGGAGGAGAATGATGGAATTCTGCTGAAGAAATGGTAGAGGTTTGCCTTGTGGTCCAATGTATGCTTTATCAGTGAGTATGTGCTTTTGACTTGGTTAATGCTTTGAGCTTCCCCCCAGGCCACATGCATGTTTCTGAATCAAGTGGCACTGTCTATTAGCTGCCTGTTTCTCAAATCAAATTGGCAAAAAAAAAATGCCTACAGAAGAGTTGAAAGATGTTGCATTGTACAGGCTTGAAATGTCATCTATTAAATACTCAAACACCTTACTTCCTAGAACCTTGTCCCCAGTGAGTTTTTTTGTTCTCATTGATATTCAAGACTTAAATTCTTGAAAGGTGATGTAGTGGCAAAAGGGTAGTGGCTCCTGGACTGGAGCTTTGTTTGCTAGTGGTGTGAGTTCTGTAGCCTATAAACTGTTACACAGCACAGGAGGTGAGGAAGTGGAGCTCAAGAAAAGGACTAGAGCTGATAACAAGGCTTGCTTTGAGGAAAGGGAGAGTTGGTAGAGCCCCTTGTAACACTGCAGCTGGGAAAGCCATGGTTTGCTTTGAAGGGCTCCCCAACTCCAGTCACAGCTCTGCCCTCCTGAGTGTTCCTGAGCCATGGTCTGTGAGGGAGTTCTACTGCCTTGGGAGCTTCTGTGCAGTGTGGAGCCCAGGAACTCTGGGGACTGTGCTCTACAAGCCAAATTACATAAAGGGCGTTGAGCTTGAATGGCTGTCAGAATTCATGGCACCATTCCTGCATTTCAGAAATGCAGTGTATTCAGCAGTTGAAGGGAGAGCAGGGGATACTGGTGTGGATGGGGTCCAGTTCAGAGACAGGAATGCTTCAAATGCAGTTCAGTGGTTCGAGATGGAGAGCTGGCTGTGTGTGCTGGAGCTGTAACTCCTGGTTGGCAGTGGTGAGCACTGATGTCCTGGGTCTTCCCGGAACATTTAGTGATAATGTTCCTCTGAAACTCATTACTCTTCCCTACCTATGGAGTGATAGTCACTGCTAGAACTACGGGGGTGGGGTGCAGGCTCAGGTGCATGTGCGCTATAGGCACTAAGGTTTTGCAGTTCAATACTCATTTAACAGGATGGACAAATACAGGTACAGTTACAGGGTTCATTTAATCCTATTTCAAAATTCTCTTCTAGAATTGCTTTTTAAAGTGTAACAAGGTGCTGTGAAGTGAAATTTACCATTGTTTCACTAATAGTGTTGTGTTTTTCTAAGTTTGTCAGCTTCTCCTTGAACTTTGCTGTTACTGCTGGTTGGTTTAGTGGTGTATGGTGCTATAATACTTCCTGTGTACATGAAGCACGTGATGCACTTTGCTCCTGTGCACTGCAGAGGGAAGATGGGGAGGAACTACAAAAAGAGTGGTTTTCATTTCAAGTTATATTAGAAGTGAGAGGAGAAGGAAGAAGGATGTGCAAGTAAAAACTTGGGAATAGATCCAGAATCTGCAGCTAAGCTTTTCTACCACATTTTGGAGAAGGCTGAGCTGGCAGCTCTGGGCTTCTTGCCACAGTAGCTAAGCCTTGTATTCTTGCCCAGTCTGACGTGTCCTTACTACAGCCTTATGTACCTGTGCATGGGGGCTTTGGGGCTTGGCTTGTTTCTAACTGACCACTGAGTTAGGAACCCTAGTAGAGAAAACTATCGAAAGAACAACTAAAAATGCAGAATAGAACAGAAACAGTAGAAAATACCACAAAAAGGTGGAATTACCATCACATGACTTGGAGAATCCTCATGCAGTGTGAACAGCTCTGGTAGTAAAAATGGTGCTTACTGAAGTGTGCACGTCAAAGTGGTCCCTCCATAGATGAGGAGAGGTGGTAGCATCTTCACAATCTTTACTACTGCTGAAGTTTTTAAGTGCTCAAGTGCAAAACTTGTGGCTAATCTGGAACAGAGATGGCTGGTGGTTGGTCTCACTTCTGTGTTCCTGTTGACTATGAGTGGCATTGTACTTAAAATGTAAACAGAGTGCTTAATTCTACATAGTAAAGTCACAAGCAAAATTAAACCACTGTAACTGAAATTATAATGGCTTCTATTAATATTATTTTTGTTAAGGGTTGGGTATAATTATACTGCCAGGAGCATTGGGAGAAACTGCATTTTACACGTATTTCCTACCACTTAGAGCAACTCAGTTGATACTCTGAAATTCTGAATTAGGTTGCAGTTCCTGTTCAGGAACCCTCACCCTCTCAGGTGTGGGATGGATTTTGAGAAGGACCTGTCATGGTGAATTCTCACCTGCTCTTAGAGAGTGTCACAGTTGGACAGCTGCTGCCTTGTCACTGATCACAGCAGTAGGCCACTATCTGTCCAAGCTGCAGTGGTGCTTAGGTATGAAATCTGAGAATACGAGGAATGTGTTCTGATCATTGAATCATGGAAAATCATCTATTCTAGCCCCTCTGTAATGTGCATGGATACCTCCCAAAGAGACCAGGTTGCTCAAAGTTTCATTAAGCCTGGGCTTGAACAGTTACAGGGATGGGGCAGCCACAGGTTCTCTGGGCAGCCTGTTCAGTGTCCACCACCTTCATAGTGCAGAATTTCTTCCTTTTACCTCACCTAAACTCTTTTAAAAGCCAATCCCCCTTGTCCTGTCAATACCTGCCTGTGTCAGAAGTCCCTCTCCAGCTCTCTTGTAGGAGAACCTTACACAAGCTCAACAACTCCAACTTCAGCCTCTCCCCCTGGGAGGGCTGTTCCAAATCACCTGATCAGGTCCTAAAAGTCAAAACACTTCCATGACTCCTATGCAGTTCTGTTTCTTGGGGAACAGTGCAGGAAGAAGCCTTACAGTGTGTGGGAAAAGGGGGAGGCTTGGGTCCAGAACAAAATTTTTTGAGTGGCTTATCTGACCTGCTTTTTTAGCAGATGGAAGCTTCCCTCTGAATGCTGTTTGGACTTGGAGTGCTTTTTCCCCAGAGCAGTGTGTCAATCCAAACAATTTGATCATTCCAGCACACTCCTGAACTGTACAAATTTAGAATACATCTGAACCATGAATTATCGTGGTTTATGTTGCAACCCAGGCAAGCAGCTGCAGAGACTGATTAAAAAAGAGTCTCTTGCTAATTCATGCTTATTCTCAAAAGTGAATTCCCAGGGAGCTGGTACAGCAGCGTGAAGGGTGGTGGGCTTGTGCTCACAGGTACCTGAGAAACCCCCATTTATCAACTGTGGTTGCCACAGTGTTTGCTTCAAAAACTGCTCAGCTCCAGCCTTGTCCTGGTGTGGGGAGTGTACAAGGGCTTGGGCTATGTGGCACCACTGATGTCACAAGGATTCCCCTCAATTTGGGAGGAGGTCCATACTTGGGAGCTGATAAACAGCCATGGTGCATCTCCTACATCAAATTATTTGAATGAATATGAGAAGGGACAAGAGTGTGAGTCTAGTGGCAGAATGGGTCAAAGTGTCACACAAAGGTAGTGGCTTTTTCCCTCACCTCACATAAATCTCCTGTAAATTGATCACTGCTCCTCTTTTATCTCCAATGCTGTTGGCCAGAGAACCAGAGAACACAGCAGGTCCTCTTGCCCAGCAGGCAGAGACAGGCTCAGTTCAGGGAGCAAGATCCTGTAGGCACAGCTCTAGCCTGGGATGATTTTATCTCCACACGTTGCATCTGGAACAGCAAAACAGAAACAGCAGCTGGGCCGGGAGCTGTGCTCTGTGACAGCAGAGGGAAAAGCTGCACAGCTACAGTTGCAGGCATCAGGGTGTAACAGTAATTTAAAGGAGACTGTATCAAATGGCTTTGAGTTTTTTTCGTGCCAGGGGTGTTCTGCATACAACACAAGATATACCCCAATAATTTTGTCAGTCCTTCAGAAGTAGCTGTATTTGTTATCCAGCAAGATACAAGCTGGTTACAGTATCTCCCTGGATCCACCCCTATCCTGGCATTTCAGAATAAGCTTCACTTCTGAAAGACCAAGAATTCTCTCAAACAGGTTCAGGCCTTTCCCTCTGATGGTCAGGGACTAAGATTCTTCAGCAGCAGTTCCTTGAATAATGTGCCTTTTAAGTGGTGCTGTAAAAGCACACAGGCTTGTCTGGGTTTGATTTAGGGAGCCCACATCCCTTTCCTTTAAGGGAGGGTAGTTGGAGAGGAGTGAACTGTTATTTTTAATGAGTTGACGAAGCAGCCATGGCAACAGTTACACTTGGCATGGATACATGGCTGGAGCGAGGAAAGCAGCCAGCTGACAGGATTTTTATCTTCAAATATTTTGCAGTTTAGAACAACGTCAATCTTGCATTTAGTTTTTGTTTATGTTAGCAGTAGAAGTGCTTGAAGAATCTGATGTGTGAAGTATTCCCAGAATTTTATTATCTAAGAAGCTGTGTAAAACCACTCAACTTTGTGAAAGGAAAAGGGATCTTTAACTGGTTTGATAGTGTGGAGGAGTTTATAGAGTTTGCTCTGTTACAAAATGGATGCTTCTCTTTTTGGTAGGACAAAGTGAAATTTGAGACGTGGAAGTACATAGAGTTAAAACTGAAAGACAGGTGAAGGCTTGATCTGCCTTTCTTTAGGGATTTTGTTTAACCCTTTAAGAAATGATTGCATGTTCTTTCAGATTTCAGAGACTCTGCCTCCACAGCAGAGTAACAAACAAAGCTCCAGGCATATGCAGCAGGCCAGCTTTGTGTTCCTGTCCAGTTCCTGCCCAGAGCCATAAAGCAGGGGAAGGATTAAAGCCTTGGGTTTTTCTATTTGTACAGATATACACACATACATATTATATATATCCCCATTTATCTTTATTCCTTTTATTCCCCTTGGAGAAATGCCATTCAGTTACTTGATTATTTTAAGCTTAGGTTGTTAATATTTCTGAGTAACAGTAGAAGCATTAGTCCTAATCCCTCTTCCCAATATTGACAACAAAACAGGAACTGGCCTGGGCCTCAGCTGCCATGTTAACCTTAAACAGCCCCGTGAGCCGAGCTCAGAAAGGCAGGGCTCACTCAGTTCCATACAAAGAACATTTTTCAAGTCAAGAGAGCCCCATCCAGGCTGTGGGGAAGAGGCTCAGCAGGCCACAGCCATGAGAGGCAGGGTAGGTGCACTGCACTGCTTTTAGGCTGTACATAACTGATTACTCACTTCATCAACACAGCAGTTTCATTTCCTGCTCCAGTGAAGGTTTCCATGGTGACCTCCAATTTCCCACAGTTTCCCTTCTATGGGATTGATGTAATTTAATTGGCAAGACCATGAAGTATTTAGCTGTGATGAAAGGCCCTTCATAAATTCAATTAGATAAATATCTCAGTAGATTTACCATGCAGGTAGGGACCATAATGCAGTAAAACCCCAGCACATACCTGCAACAGGTGAAACCTGACTGTGGCAGTCCAGGGGCTGGAATGGCTCTGATAAAACACATCAGTTATAAATACAGAATGTGCTATTCTATCCCTGTGGAATTCTTGCCAGTGCAGATTCCGTAATAATCTTCATGAAGGACTGAACTGCAACTCAATTCAGGAATCATTTCATATTTTACATAATCTCCTCAAAGACTCTACACACTTTAACTGGTTTGTGAGGGGAAATGTCATTGATTCAAACTCTTCCTTCCCCTCTTGCTTTAGGAACAGGCTGCTCCTTGGATTGAACAATATAAATCCAGGTAATCCTGTTACTTCTGACATCACAGGAACTTTGGATTTCATCCTTCAATAAGGAACATAAAAAGACACTACAGACTGAGTTGAATCCTGGTACTTACCTGTACAGTAAGACACAGAATCAGCAGCTAAATGAGACACTAGAGCCTGGAAAGATGGGAATGGGCTTCCTACAGAACCTGGCTCAGGCTGAGAGCTCTGGATCCCAGCATGTGCACCACAGAGGAAGAGTTGCCCTGCACTGCAACACCACAAACACTGTGCTGTCTCTGTGTACTCACCCCAGCACCTCCAGGAGCTCCCAATTCCCAGATGCTGTTTGCCAGGCACTTTCACAGCTCCACAAGAAGTAATCCTTAGTTTGCCTGACAATCTGAATAAAGCTTGCTGTTGGCATTTGCTGAAATGGCAGACATAAAGCACAATTTGGGGAGAAAAACCTCTAAATGTAACAAAAAAACCTCATAAAAGCACAATTAGGGAGAGAGTTGATAGCTGGATGCCAGCTGTATTTATGCCTGCTCTGGGGAAATCTCCCTTTCAGTTCCTCAGTGTGATAAAGGTTCATGTAAACTTGATGCTACTGGATTGGTCTAGGGAGGAAAGAGAGGGGAAGATTACATCTAAATTGGAAACTAATTCAAGTGAATAACAAAGGAAACATCTGAGCTCCTGCGGTGCTGGCTGGGATTCCTCTTACTTAACTATCCAAATGCTGGGTGTCTAGACATCACACACTCCTGGGGCAGCAGACAGGAGCAGGCTCCTCAGAGTGACTCACTCCTCCTACCTTACACAATTACCTTGGGATGGGATGATTTGCCCCCTGGGGATGCCAGGCCATCAGTGTCTCTCTACAAGGTGTCTAGACTGCTAATTTTGAGATGTCTGAAGATAAATAAAATTCACTTAAATCACCTGGCCCTATAACACTGTAATAAAACGTGCCATTGCTGCAAGAGGAAAATTTAAGAATGTGATTGATCCAGCCCTAACTTTCTTTTTTTTTTTAATTTTCTTTTTTTCTGATGACAGTATGAGATTGATGCAATTTGGAAATCAACATAGTAATTTTCTCTACACAGCCCTTACAGCAATCCATTTAATTAGAATTGCAAATGTAGATATATAACCTGTAGGATCAGGTGCAGGAAATACGTACAGCTCTATGGGAAAAAACAAATCCAGCAATAAACATAATGAAAATCTTGGCCATAATGTCTCTCAAGGTCTCTGATTTTTTTTATACTGACTTTTAAATGCTCATTTTATCAAATTGGTAATCATTATTTACAGAATTATTTTGTCTTTTTGTTTTTCCTTCTCGATTTTTTCTGCTTCTGGAGATTTCAGGACCTTCTCTAAAACACTGGATTTCCGCACCTCTAACCCACATTCCTTCCCC
>NW_005054416.1:916714-922562 GCF_000277835.1 Geospiza fortis | reverse complement strand
TTGAGTGGTGTCCGCCCCATTTCCCAACAGCCTCTTCAGCTGCTGCAGCTCTGAATTGCTGAGACAGCTCTCTCTGAGCCCAGGGGAGACAATTATGGAATTTAGAAGCAGCACAAAGGAAAATAAATGCACACGTGCTTCTCCTCACATCACCCTGTGCTATCTCCCTCCTCATTTCCCACCCTAACCATCAAGGATGTGAGATGAGTCCACCAAATCCTAAATCCAGAATGTTTGAATTAGGAATCTTGACACATAGTAAATTCTGGGTTGTTTTTCCTTGCTTATCCAGTTTTGTATCCCCGGGGCACTTCCCTTCAGACATCCAGGTTTTCATTGCAGCCACAAAGGCTGAACACTTAAAACAACAAACAGCCAAACAAAAAAAACCCCAACCAAAGACAATAAAACGAACAAAAATTCCTAAAACACCGAGGAGTGCTATTTCTCATTGTTCTTGCAGGTGAGGCTTAGAGAAAGCAGCAGGTAAAACAAGAATCAGGATCAAACAAGGTAGCAATACTGAATACAGAACTTGATGCTCTGCTGCTCAGGGACAACTGCATTAATCAAAAGGAACTCCTGGGAAGTAGACAGGAGGTAAAGAAGCCCTATAATCTGACAAAACTCCCTAGATTTTTTAATATATCAATACCTTTTATTTAAGAAGCTTGCTTTGCTTTAAATTTAGATTTGTCCTCCCCTGATTCTCTCAGCTGGATTTTCAGCTTATTCTTTTCATGTCCTATATGAGTGTTCTTCAAGATAACTCTTCATTATTCTGTGCAGTCCCAGCTTGCTTTCAAAATAATCCTTTTCCACTTGATACTAATCATGGCTGTAATTTCCTTTATCTGAAGTGACAAGAACATTCCCTTCTACATCTCTCAACTTCACAGGTCAATCTGAAATTATAGAGCAGCATTTTAGTTGTGAGATTAATGTTACTAACTGCTTTTGTTAAAAAATGAAAATTAAAAAAATCACCAAATAACGAATTCCTGAACATTATTCCCAGGACTAGGTGTGCATTTAGCACATTTGTTACCAGGGGCTGGAGCAGCACCTGCGGCCTCTCAAGGCACAGCAGTTGGCAGGGAAGGGAAGAAGCACACCCAGGACATGGCTCCCCCTGCCCTTCCCTGCCCACAGCCTCAGCTGAATTCTGCTTACACTGTTGATTTTTAGGTTGACTTTGTTTTCTGGTCTCATGAAGCACTTAGAGCATCCACAAGGAAGTATATTGCATGTGTTGATCCAAATGGCCATCTCCATCAGAGAGATGCAAATCAGAAGGATTTCTGCTTCAGGAAAAGAAATGATATGGAATAACCAGCCCTGCTGTAGCTTTTCTCCTGTACCCCAAAGCTATACCACTGGCCCACTTTAGTCATGTCAGATTTACTGATTCTTAAAAGGAGATCACAGAAATGCATCCTCTTAGCTATTAATAGAAGCAATGTCTGCATTTGTAGCAGTGAATAGTTGAGAAAGCTGACCAGGGAGTTCACAGCAAAGATCATCACACCTGGGCATTAAACTAAACCCAGGTGCAAGGCAGGAGGAAGGATGCTAAATACTAGGCCAGGACCAGAAGTCTAGGGAGACACAATCACTGGACTGTACCCAAAGCAGCTCTGATGCTCTGACTGAGACATCTGTGAGCCTGCAGGTTTGTCTAGTGAAGTTTTTCCAGATAATCACACAATATGTGAACTTTCAGAGGGTTTTTCGTGGCTTTTTGGTTGTGCATCCCACACTCACCCCCCACTGCCACCCCCAGTGATTGGTCTGTGGTAGTTTTGGGTTTGTTTTTTTAAACAAATCATCACATGAAGTTTTCCCAAACAAAACAAATGCATGTGATTATTTGGCAACCTCAGTGATTGAGCAACTACAACCACAGCCTCTGCTGAAGCTCTCCAGGAGATATTGATTAATTGCCTACAAAAAGTACTCTGTGAAAGCAAAGCAGCTTCACAGCAGTCTAATTTGGACAGCAATTGAATCAAGTCATGCCTGGCCAAACCCCAGCTCTTCAATGTGGGGATCAACAAGGATGGTCAGCTTTTAGGCAATAAAGGTTTAATTCTGTAAGACAATTCTGGCCATAGTTTGTTTTCAAGTCACACTCTTGGCCAGCACTTCAACCTTTATAATAGCAAAATGATGTTTATAGTTTTGTTTATTTAAATTAAATCATTCAAAACCAAAGACAGATTTTTTTCCACTGGACTTGATCTTATGAAGAAGGAGAAAGAGGCTGTGGCTCTATTACTAATCAAGCAACAATGTTTGTCATTTTTTTAATCAAGGTACAATTTATGCTCCAAAAACCTTGCAGATCAGACAAAAATTCAGTACAGCTCAGTAAAGAATCATCTTGCCCCAAAGCAGCTTCATGTCAGTGCTACATGAAATGTGGTCTTGATGTACAATCTGGATCCCACATCTCCACCCACGCCCCTGCCCACCATGTTTTCTTACACATTTCTCAAAAGCAACATCAAAGACAAAAATGTATGAAAGGCCTAAGAAATACAACATCACTTCAGCTGGGATACAGCAACAGGACATTCTGCAAAAGTACAGCTGAAGGGAACTGCTGCTGTTTTGGGGAAATTTAGGCCAGGACGGAGAACAATTTAAAACTTGCAATTCTTTTTAACTGAGAATCATTTCTATGCAAATATTATGGATACCACCAACCTCTCCCTTATGGAGAGCTTGCACTGCAGCCAACTGAGGTGAATCTTGGGTTCTTCTGGGATCACAGCACAGTCTGGACTGGACAAATCCCTTTAGATCCTTGTGTCTTTTATGTTACATTTTTCCTATTTTTAATGTATACTTCACTTGATTTTACTGTTACAGCTTCCACTCTCTTGTTTTACAGTTGGATAGATCAATAGTTCGTGCACATGCACTGAATAAAACATCCTTTCCCTGCACTGTTTAAAGGCAACAGAAATTGAAACACTCATGGCAAGGCAAGTGTCTCTTGGGACATTAATTACAGACAAGTGAGTGCAGAGCAAAAAAAACCAACACAGAAGATCCAAAACAGAAATACAGAGACCCAAGTAATTAAGGATCAAGACTATAAATAATATCCATCTAAGCACTGATCTGACACATCATTGATTTTCTTTCCTTCCTTGCCCCTTCCAGTAATGCCATTCTGTTTATATAGCAACCCTAATTACCTCATAGCCATATCTTGGCTACTGCCTGGACAAACCTTGAGCAGTCCAGACTGCAGAAGGAAATGAGGAAAACTCCAAGAGTTATGGGTTCAATCTCCTGCAGTCCATGCCAGTTCCCCTGATGCAATGACCATACAACAAAACAGCTGCATGAATATGGAATTGTCAGTATGAACACTTTGACTAAAATCACCACCTCAAATTTGTGCATGAATGTGCTTTATTCTGCAAACCCAAATGAGACCCAATTCCTCTTTCCTTTTCAGTGATAGTAAATAGCTGCTGACAATAATTCTTCCTCTCCAGCTGGTCTGGGACAGCTTCCCAAAAGAAAAAAGAATGTTACCTTTTGGTTAGACAGATTCCCATGAGAATGGAACACACACTGGAATAATTTAGCACAGCATAACAGATACAGACAGTTTACAGCAGTTCAAACTCTGTTGAAAGCTGGAACACAGCAGTTATCTGTCTTTAAAGAGTAAAGATGGATGAAGAAATGTTTCATCTTCTCTGAGGCATCTTCAGAATTAGCAGTTTACTGTCACCAACTTAGAGCAAGACTGGTATTTATTAGTATTTATCAGTATTAGCTCTGCTTAAAGGAGTCTGTGGTTCAGCAAAGTCTGTACAGCCAGAACCTTCAGGTGCAAAGGTGAGAAGACTCCAAAACCAGTTTTCTCTAATACAGTTGTGGAACCAGACAGAGGGACTATAGCACTACATGAGATTCTTCTCAAATTACAACCCCCTCTGTCCTATAGAATGAGCAGCCAGAAAAGACGAGCTCTCTACTACTGCCTGTGTGCCCTAAATCAGAAAGTCACTTCTGAATTAGCAGACACAGTCTGGAACATTCTGGCTGAGACCTATCTGTCACTGAAGATAGATTGTGCAACCAACTCAACTGCACCTTTGACAGGAGGTCTAACAACCAGAGTGGGCCCACAGTGCTCCTCAAAATGTCCAAGAATGTTTTAGGTATTCCTCAGTGTGTCCAAGAATGCTTTAGCTGTTGCAATTAGCATGTGGGATTTGCATAGGAGAGAGGCAAGAGAGGAGATTCAAGTGCTAAGAACTCTGAAGGGTTCAAAAACATTTAAAGAGCCAGAGCATTGCTTGGAGCCTTCCAAGGCAAAAGAAAACACCCCAGAAGTCACTGCCACAAACTCACTCTCAGGTGCTAAACCCCCCTGTTTTCTTCAGCTAAAAGTGGGCATTTGTATTTTAATCAGCAAAGGCTGGGTGGGAAGATATGAAATTCTTGTATGCTGTTGAGCCAAACAGCACTGCTGGAGCTCAGGCAACACCACAACAATGTTGGGGGCATCTCCAAACAGGGAGATAAAGGGACATGCATAAAATAAGGATGACACATATTTAGAAGCAGCAATAGGGATTCTCTAGCATTTATCATTTCAAATGCAGGTAAACTCAATCAAGTTTGCCAGCCCCAAATACTTCACCAGCCCCAAGACCTGGAAGCTGCAGTGAAAGAAGTTTTTGCCTCAGGGCAAAGGAAGAATTAAAAAGAGGAAGAAAACAACCCAGAGGCACTTAAAGAACAACACAGCTATGATGAGCATTCTTCATCTCTCAAATAGTTATGAACCACAGGTAAAAAGACATTAGAAGCTGCCTGACTACACATGAACTGTACCTTCTATAGTGCAGCCAAGACCAAAAAATCCTGAAGTTCCAAGTATTTCTAGTATAAAAGTATGAAGCTTGAGCAGATGTGGACCAGAAGACACAAACAGGATGGAAATAGTACTCATTTTCAGTATACTGACTTTGAATTTCTCTCCTAGGTGTTCCCATACGTGGTAGTCCCTTATATTCTCCAATTCAAATCCTCTTCTGCAGAGCAATTAGTGTTTAGATAAATAACAAAATACTATTATTAGGAGTAAGTACTTATAGCTATGAGAATAATGAGCATTCAGTTACACACCTTTTTTCACATCCATTTTGCCAACTTGTTTTGTTACTCACATTAATACTGAATTTGTCTCTGCTGACTGCTGCTCCAGCTATAGGAACTTTTCCAGGTAGTTTCTAAGCTCCAGATTTATTGACTGTAATAAATATTGACCAATATTTAACAAGGGAGTCTAAAAAACTGCAAAACAAAGGAAGGAGGAAAAAAGTAGGGAACAGACTTGTTCCAGAAAGCCTGCAAGTCTTAAAAGAAGATGTCAACAGTAATGTAAGTTTAAAGCTTTGCTGCAACAAACACTGCTGTAAGCAGTGAAATATTTAATGTGGAAAGCAACTTATTCCCAGGAAGTGGCATTTCCTTATATAAAGAACTGATATAATTTTAGCTGTTGTACTCCTACCATAGGTCTTGCCTTGTCCAAACCCTTCCTTGGCAGCACATTCCCAGTCCTTTTTTCTGTGTGGACAGAGTACTGTGGTTTTCTGAGTTAAATGAGCAGAAGTGGACATTTGCAAAGAGAATGATCGATTTACACACAGATGCCTTGTCATTCAGCAGTGACAGCTACTCCTTCCCACCAAGTACTGACCTGGAAAAGCTTCTGAAAGAGAAAATTGAGTAAGTGGATTAAAAAACCCAAGAATTTACAAACACACACCCCAACCAACTCTCCTCTTCTGCCCCTCCTCCAAACCCCCCC
>NW_005054416.1:916411-916598 GCF_000277835.1 Geospiza fortis | reverse complement strand
CCCCCCGCCAAAATGAAAAAACCCAACCCAACAACTTTTCTTTTTTTTTTTTTGGTCAAGTTACACTTGAAACATTCTGTGAAAGGCCAAATCTACAAATTTCAGGAGTGAGAGCAAATTCTACACGCTCCTTTCCTCTTGTATTCTGGAGATTATGTGCTGCTCACACAAAATGCAGCAACAGAGC
>NW_005054416.1:895533-916401 GCF_000277835.1 Geospiza fortis | reverse complement strand
AACACTTCCTGCAGCCATGGAACTGCGGATTGAATGGATGCAAAACACAAACTAGGAATAAAGCACTTGCTAGCCAGGCAGTGTTACACTTCTAACTTGCTGTATTTCATCCAGGAATAGATTACTGCTAAAAATAAAGGAATTTAATAGCTGCAAGCCAACAACCTACTTCAGAAGGCAAGGAATGCTGCCAAGAGAGAATTACGGCAATGTTATTCCACCACAGCACTTTCAAAAAACAAGCATTAGAAAATATGAATTAAGCTAAAACACAGCTTTCTCTCCAACTACAGCAACACATGACTTTTTACATAATCTTAATCCTCCCATTAACTTTCCTCCTCAAAGGGAAGAAAAAAGAAAATTACTTCTGGTTTTTGATTCCTCTTTTGCTACATAAAAGCAGAGGAATAGCAAAGCAAATGCATCCCTTGTCCCCTTTCTGTCCCTGTTGATTGGTGTCTTGGACATCAAACAGTTCAAGCTGTATTAAGTCATAACCTCTCCTTACACAACTCCTTACTGTGGAGAGCCAAAAAATACTTCTCAAAAGAGATGTCTGAAAATCCCTGTTATTTTACAGTTCCAGAAATAATTTCTCTCCAGCTGGATGTCCGGTCTGAAGACCCACACAGCACTTCTTCATCTAGAGCTATCTTTAGCCAACAGAAGATGTATTTTGTGTACATACAGCATCAAACAAAATCTGCAGACTTTTCACAAGGAAGACAGAATTAGTAACATGATAAAGCTATGACAGCAGAGGTGTATTTGAGGCAGAGAAAAGTTTCTAAGACCCCACAGTAAGTGCTGTACATCGTTTTCCTTCCTATTGTTAAGAGCTGGCTATTCTCACACCTGCCACGCTGTCTGTGCTCTGCTTGTTTCACGTTGCATGTATCAGCTTTCCTTAGCTGCACCAATTTCCTCACACTTTCCACAGCCTCATAAATGAAGCCATGTGACACCAAGCATGCCCAGCTCAGCTATCCACTGCTTCCCTGTGGCTCTGGGTCATGATTCAGCTTTGCTCTGACCCAGCAAACATGAGGGTTGTTCTTCTACTCTGATGCTAAGTTTTAGGTAAGAACACAGATAGAAACTGATAACAAACTGAGCCACAAGGAGAGACTTCTTGAGTGTTCTGCATTCTGCTGTCTGCTATGGTTACCAACAGCCCACAAACACATGAACAAACCCATCCACAATGAGAACAGCTCATGCTCACAACAAACCAGAAATAGCAGCATGGGAAACTTCACTTTCACTTAGTGCTTCAAGTGAACTATCAGTAGTGACAATCCAGGCTCCTAAAAACAAGGCAACATATTTAGGCCATACAGTCTATGAGAACTGGTAGCAATACACTATCCAGACCTACAAAATCTTCTCTTAGCAAACGTTTGACATAGGAATTGATGACCAATGAAAAAAAGGAAAACATTTCCTTTTCAGAACCACAGAGAGAAATCCAATTTAGTCTACAGCACAGCAATTTTTCATTGTTATTCCTGAACACATTATGTGAAAGGACTTAGTTCCAAAGCCATGTACTTACAATACAGGGAGGACCACTTCCTCCAAAGAGATTTCAAATTCAAACTTTTTCAGGTATTCTGCTTATACCTTCTAAGGAGTAAAATAAATCACTCCAAGCAAATAAGCAAGAACATTTTATTGTGACACTTGCAGCTTTACTATTCTCAAGTAATACAGAGTTCTCCCAAATGTCTTTACCAGCCAATTTAAATACTTCATCTAAATCTGCATCACTAGTTTATAAAATTTCTCTAAGATCTGCACATTTTCAACTGATTTAACACAAAAACAGAAGCAAAAGAACAAACCCTTGAAAACATAAAAGAGCTGCATTGTGGCACATTTATTCTTTAATAGAAAGTAAGAAAAACTTCCCTACTGACCTTTACTCCAAGTGAGGAAAAAGATAAATATCCATAGCTCTTTGTTGCATCTGGTAGGATTTTAAGATCCATCTATGCATCTTTAATCACAGAACAAAGTTTCAGCCACACTGAACCACCTAAGGAGATTTTATGTTCCACAGTTTTTACATGCATTCCATCCTCGGTGTGCTGACTACAGGACAGATTCTGTGCACCTACAGTGGTTTAAATTTAAAAATACACCATAAGCCAACTTAGAGAAACATCCATTAGTAACTAATAGAAAGAATCACAAGAAGGTCTCACAACAGTTTACTAAAACATTAAGGTTCTTTAAATCACAGTTTTGAAATATAAAAATTCTATCTTCCCTGTAACTGAGATGTATTTACATGAACTTTTTAAAAATAGGGTCTGTAATTCAGCTCTAATCGCTGTCATCCGAGCCCCCTTCAGAGCCCTCATCATTGGATGCCTCTGGCTCAGACTCGTTCCCAGAAGCTCTGGCAGACCCCTCGTGGTCAGAGCCCCTCTCGGAGTCCCTGTCGGACTCGGGGCTGCGCGAAGCCGGCCGCGATTCGTTCTCGGAGCCGCCGGAGCCGCGGCTCCTCCCCGACTGCACGGACTCATTGTCCGACTGCTCCGACTCCGAGCGCCGCCTCTTCCTCGGGGACCGGTCACTGTCAGACTCCTCCTCGGAGGCGCGGGCGCTGGACCTGCGGGGACTGCCTGCCTCGCTGCCCGACTTGTTCCGGTTATCCGAATCGCTGTCGGAAACAATGCGTTTGCTGTGCTGCTGCTCCCCCTCCTCAGAATCGCTGTTGCTATTTCTAGCGTGCCTGTGGGGAAAAGCAGAGGGAAAAAATGGTATTAAAAGGTGCTCCCTTTAGCTGATACATAAAGCAAGACACCAGGATTTGGGTAATGCTAGTTGTAAAAAATGCCAATCGTTTATTTTTAAAATTTTAAAAGCTTAATAGTAATAAAATGGTTATAAAAATAGTAATACAATTAGAGTAATAATAATTTGGACAAATCGAATTAGGACAATATGAGACAATAGAGACAAAGAGTTATGGAAGTCCGGGTACCTTTTTCTGGGCAGGACGAGCCTGAAAAAGGACCAAAGGATTAACCCTTAAAAGCAATAGCCTGTTGCATATTCATACACTTCATACATGATGCATAAATTCCATTCAAATACAGGATTCTGTCTGGTCATCGTCAGCTTCTCCCTCTGAATCCTAACAGCGCCTTTGAGGTGGGAAGAAGTTTGTTTCTTCTGATAAGAGGGCAATAAATTCTTTTTCTCTGAAAGATTTAGGTGTCCTGTGGCTGCTATCTCACTGCAAGTCCTTTCTTTAAAAAAAAAGTATCCTACATAGCATAGCTTCTATTTTAACATTTTTTATTACCTAAAACTATATTTGACACACTACTTAAGAGAATTAATACAGCATTACTTTCTAACACAACACATATAACATTCATTTTAATATTTGCGAAAAGCCAATCATAAAATACATGCATTTTTCACACTAGTTTTAGAAAAATGAGTGGAATTAATTTGAACTGGGAAGGGATGCTGCAAGTACAATGAAAAACTTCTCATTATCTTCATGTTATCTCATTAACACTGCATTTTCTCTTGAAGGCATGCATTGTTACTCTAAGTTCATACAAAGTTAATTAAGGTTCTTACCCATCATCAGCAATTTTCAGTTTGTCCTCATCAGAAGAATCATCACTTGATGAAATGATGGCTTTTGATTTGATCTTTCCTTTCATTGAAGGAGGCAGACGCTCTGGTTTGGGCTGTACAGGGGGAAAACAAAGAGTTGCTTGTTCATGTGGCACAGGGCCCAAATGTAGAAAAACGTTCAGAAAACCAGACAAGCTTTTAAAAAAATTTCCATTTACTATCACTTAATTCTAGATGGCTTTGGAAATATCCTTTTCATCCTTGAAGCAGCAATAGCAACACAGGAGGATAAAAATAAGCTCTAAGACCAGTTTGCTTCAGGAGGTTTTGCTGTAATTTTCAACACTAATAAATCTCTCTTGACCAGGGTAATGCTGAACTCCAAATGCATATTTAGAGAGTGATGCAGTTATTCAGGGTTTAACTTACAGCCTTCTTCTTCTCTGCTTTGGGTGGACGTCGCTTCTTAGGCCGTGGGCCATTTTCATGTTCTTCATCATCACTCCCCTCTTCTGCCTTCTGGGGTCTTGAACAGAAACATATTTTATAGGGCATAAAGCATAATATTGCAAAAACCCCTTAAAAAATACAAAAATACCAGTCTCAAGAAATGTCCACCTCATCAAGTGCTACTCGTAGTTCTTTTGCAGAGTGGTTGCTTAAGTCTTATAAAGTGTAACGTGTTAGTAAAAAATAACCATGTGATCTCTTGATAAGCGTTTGTTTTTAAACTGTTACAAAAGACTGCAGAGAATTTACTTAAAAGCCCTACTACTGCTCAGGGAAGTCTAGTATTACATTGACATTAATTAAAAATTAATTAATTAAAGTATCAGCTACCTCCTCCTCTTCTTCTTCTTTCTCTCACCCTCCTCTTCTTCCCCATCCTGTTCACTGCCACTGCCCTTCCTCTTCTTTTTCTTTCTAGAGATGGGCAGATCTTCATCACTGTCATCATTGACAAACTCATCAAACTCCCCTGTTCCTTTTTTGGAACGCTGTAAGAAACACAGGCAACACAACCTATTATTCACATCCCAGTTACAAAGCTACCAGGAAACACTTCAAAATGGAAATTTAGCTGAACATGTTCTGGGAGAAATGAAAACACAGACCTTCTAGAGACTATGGCAAAGTTGGCACCAGAGAGGTATAATTTAGAAACTGATTCAGAATTGGCATATAAGATAATCTTCTGTTATTTTAACAATTGAACACATTTTAGTGATGCCACCATGCTCAGAACTTTTAAGTATTAGCTTCCAATTTGACATTTTAGTATTAAACCTGTGCAATTTTACTCAGTAGAACCTAGGAGTTGGAAACTAAAAACCTGTGTTCCTGCAAGAGACTATATATCAGAAGGGAAAAATTAAGGAGGTTTAAATGAAATAAAAAACAAAAAAAGAGATTAAAACATTTTGTTCTACCCTGCCTCCACCGCCACCACGTTTTTTCTCCTTTGATCCTTCTACTTCACCAGTGAACATCAGAATATTCTTGGTCTTCTCCACATATTGAGCTCTTTGCTCCAGAAGCTTCTTCTGCTCTTCTTTTTCTCTCAGGCGCTTCTCTTCCTGAAACACCAAGGAAAGGAAGCCAACCATTAACATTGTATTTGCACCCCACGGTGATTTAACAGCAGGCACAGAAATTATTTGCTGTCAGGAGACTGGAAAATTGCTTTTTGATGCTCTGTGTCACAGCAGAAGATGAACATGGCAAAAAAAAAAAAGAAAAAGTTTTTTTACAAAAAGTTTTCTACAAAAAAGCCCATGGTAGAATAGGTAAAAGTCTTATGGTAGAACTTCTGGCACATCTATTTTATTTCATTATACAACTAAATATTTCTGAGGCTATGGGGAAGCAAGAGCATCACCTGTTAGCTGCAATATTTTCAGCTGGCACTTACTATGACTAAGAAAAACAGCTCCTAGGTACCACGGCAGAGCAGCAGGACCACACATATTGTCAGTGTGCACACTTATAAAATGCAATATACAGAATTTAGTGGAATGAAACCTGTTCTTTAAGCAGTTTCTGGCGAAGCAGCTCCTTCTCCTGCTCCTGCTTGGCACGCAGCTCCCTCTCCTCCTCATCCTGCTTGCGTGCCCGAGCCACATGATACTGGGCCTGGCTCAGTAAGTCAGAGCACTGCCTGCAAAATCAAGGTTCTCAGGTAAGGCAAGGTGGCAGACACAAAAAGAAATGCTTTTATAAAGTGCCTGCATCACAACACTACATTCATATCCCCAATGAACTAAAAAAAAAACTACTAGAAATAGCACAGAGAAGAGCAGTGCAGATTTTTGAGAAAATGAAAGCATTTTTAGTAAGCTAATTTATCTTCCAATGGATCATTTCAGAACATATTGATTCACACTTCAAATGTAGCCAATTCATATACAGAAAACCCACACATGAACATAAAAGGAATCATGCCAACCAATTTGGAGAGCTTCAAAAGTACTTAATAAGAACTTGTATTTAATCACAACAACCTAACAAATCCTTTCAGAAAGGTAGGGCAAAATTCAAGCTTAAAAAACCCAGTAGTGTGAGAGTTAAGGTTGCATAAAGGGTCCAAGTCACCCAAAGCATTAAAGCAAGGTGCTTTCAACCCCCTTTTAGCTGATACTAAAATGACATTTCTTTCAATATTGAAATTTTCTTCTCTCCACAAAGTGCTTCAATGATACCCATTCAGATGTACAGTGCAGGATGGCCAACACATGGTCTTTGTATGGGGCTGTGGAAATCTTACAAGAATGTGCAGAAGTGAAACACAGGAAAAGAATGAAACAGTAGTAGGGAGAGACCTGCACTTGTATTTCTATTGTTCTAACAAAACGACAGTTGAAATTTTGGAATCTAGTTTTAATACTTAAACAAAACCCCAAAAACAGGACAAAAATATTCCCCTTAAAATCTGAATGAAGGATTTCTTTGTGGGTTGTTTTTGGTTTTTTTTTTTACCTGGCTTCTGTAGCAGCAAGTGCCAAGTCAAATCTCATCTTATCACCTACTTTACTCAAGTAACTGAAGTACCTGGAGGAAATCACAAGAAACCAAAGTAAGCAAAGATAGCATTACTTACATATTTACTGCAATTTTGCCTTAAAACAAAGCATTTACTCCCGAATTACAAACCTGTAGAACTCAACAGATGAGGAAGTCACACCAATTTCCTCTGTGCTAACACCTTTTAAAATGGCACCTTTTAACAGTTAAAATGTGCATTCAGAGTACTCCAAATCTAAAGCATTCGAAAACCACTCTGGAGAGGAAAAATTCTAAAGAGAGTTCTGAGATTTCATTTGCTGGCTCCCACCAGTAAGAACATTGCTGACCCCAAAAGACTGATTTATCTGTCAAAGATTACATGCCTGAATTCAGCATAAGAGAAGGAAGGGAAACTTGTTTTTCAAAAATCCTTTCAGAACAGCCTCCTTGACCTAGTGGACAGGCCCTTGGGAATACAACAAACTTCCAAGTAAGATACGATGATCAGTGCTTTGAAAAGTTTCTCAAATTTAAAACAAAATTACTTCTAATTTTCAAGATTGCCACAGTTTCTTCCCATATACCCCCAGACACATTCCAAATGAAGTAGTTTTGTGCTAGACTCAAATTCTTGGGTATATGAACATAATAATTCCTTGCTTGAGGTCTACACTATGGAGAGTATTTTCCAAAAATTTTAGTTAATAGGCAAAAATAAATTCATGCAACTTCTTCAAGACAATAAATAACAAGATTCTCATCAAATTCAAGTTAGAACTTGAGTTAGAATGTCTATCCTCAACATAACAGCAGAGCTAGGAATGCACAAATCATGCACCAGCTATGCCTAGGAGCAGGATAAATGGTTGAAAGCTCTGTTCAAGGATGGTAACAACTGGATCAGATTAATCACACTGGTGTCTGCACAAAATCTTCTATTATTGTTTTTTAAACAGAACTAAAATATCTCAAATGCACTTAAGAAACTGTTTCTGTTCTTAAACTGTGACAGTACTTGGGCTTTACTTACCAAAAGAAGGGTGAAATTAGTCTTTAGGGACTGCTAGTCATTAATTATGCTTATGTAAGATAAACAGATTTGCTTTTAAGCCTTATAGTTTGCTTTGAAAGAAGTCATAAAATAGTATTCAAGTTGTAGAATAATTATCAACATCTTTTCAACTATGCATTTCTGGGAAATAGAGCATCTTGGTCACAGCAATAACAAAACTCTTTGAGAAACACATATTGGCAACTGGTCAAACAAAACTGATTCTGGAACAAAATCTGAACACACAGTTTTGTCAGGCCCAATACTTTGTTTTCCTATTAGAAACTCTAGAATTACACAGTGCCTTGTAGAAGATGATTCTCTTCTAACCAGATTTGTGCTCAATACTGCAGGTACACTGTGAGGGGACAACAACGTGGATTATAAGGATTAGAAACAAACTATTTTAACCTGTGGGCGAGCTCCAGCTCCTTCACAGCATTAAGGACTTCCTTCAGATTGCTTTTTTCATCTTTCAGGACAGAGGTAGCAAGTCTTTGCAGCACTAAAGCCACATTAAACATGAGGACTGTATCACTTGGAGCCACATGCCTGGCCTGGAAAAAAAACACGTTTTAAAGATAAGCTACAACGTGATACAGAAATGTCATAAAGAGAATAAACACCATAATTTCAACCCCAGACCACCAAATTTAAAGAAACACAAACACACATCAACTAACAGTAATTTTATTCTGTGATCCATGATGTTCTAGATCCATACCTTTAACAAAGTTTGTTTGCATTCCTGTAATTTGCCACATTTGAACAGTGCCCGGGCCAAATATAACAACACTTCAGTGTTTTGGTGCTTATAGAACTTTCTGAGGCAGTTTTCATACTGAAATAAAAAAAAAAAATCAAAGTTAGATTGATTAGTGGTGGTTTGTTGTTTTGGTTAGCTAACTCTAATAAATATTTCTATTCTTAAGAGGCATTACTGCTAATATGCCTTTTGTTTTTTAAAGAAGTGTGTTATGCTGCATGGGTGCCTCCCTTTCAGTGATCAGAACATTCTCCTATTCCATACCTTTTTTCCAGAAACTGGCTGCAGCCCAGAAGGCTCTGTAGGCTTTAAGTACAAAAGAATACTTTTTAAAGTAGCATTTACTGCAACAAAGTCCAACCAATATGACTCATTTTGAGATCATTCAAATATTCTCCACAGTATGTGGGAGGAATAAACAATCGATTTTCTTTATTCATGTCAGATATTTTACAAATTTAAATATATCTAATATACTAATTCTATATATCTGATGTAATTAGTTAAAAAAAAAGCAGACTTTCTAGATATCTCAGCTTCCATCCAGCTGAGGAACTTACCCATGACAAGGGATATCAGTTTCTCTAAAGTGTAAAAGATGACTTGTTACTATAACTTCTGTGGGTCTAGAATTAAAGGCTTAAAAGATAGCAAATTTTATAATTTTCAGTAAAAACCACCTTCTGTTTGACATACTCTTTCCTTAAGGAACCCTTCACCCTCTCTAAGCCACCAAAACAGGAAGGAATACAAAGTAAGTTTTATTTGCATCTCAAGTACAAAAAATTGTCCTGAACTGTAACACCTGAGGTTGTTACTCTTGGATCTCACTGTGTTGTGAGCACCTTCAGCATCCCAGATTTTGTGTTTAGCTCAAGCCTACCTCAGATCTGTATGCTTTAGGGTAGAGAACACAGTAGGATAATTATTGTGGCTGCAGTAAGCTGGGCTAGCAATTTCAATTTGTCTCCCTTTGAGTCCAATATAATGTATTTCACACTGTGACTGCATGGCAAAACACAGGGAACAATGAAACACTTCAGTAAACAAACACATTCCTAATAACACCTTTTCTTAAATAAATTAGCAAATGAGTAAAATATTTTTTTCTCCCAAATCAATAGATGAAAGTGATACCCACTTCCCCACTGTAATTCACGGCTTAAGCAATTGCTAAAATGAGATTTTCATTAGGTTTTTTTGTCAATAAAAATAGTCAAAGTGCTAAAAAAACAACAGACCCCATTCAAGCACAACAGAGTGAATGTGACTGTGTTGACAAAGCTTGCTAACAATAGCTCACTGCAGGACAGTGACTACTGTGCTCCTGAGCATGTAAGAAAGGCCCAGTAAACACTTCTTTATTAAGCATCACAAAAAGCTTCAGAATAGCTCTGAATGAAGTGCCTTTGAGCCTCAATAAGCACGCATCTTAAATGACACAAGTTTGTTCTTAGTTTCTGTCCTGTTCAACATATGCTGTGCTTTTAAGCTTATTTGTATGCTTTTCATCAACTAGTTGAGTCAATTTACTCAGAACAGGTTGACACTTGAACATTTACTTGCTTGGGCAGGTCAGGTTAAACTAGCTGACCTCAACAGATTTCTTTCAACATGAATTATTTTGTGATTTTAACCGTGGTGACTGAAATTACAGCCCAGTCAGCTTTTAAGATAACTCTTAAAGTATTCATGCGGTCATTTACAAGAACAAAAATGGGAATTGTTGCTATTTAAAAGAAAATCCCAGCAGCAAATTGTATTTACTTACTTTGGAAACATCTGCATGTAAACCACACACAGTAACTACACTGACTGAAACTGCTCTGGCTAATAATTTATTCCACAACCAAAATTCTAACCCTGCTACCAAAAAAAAGTATAAAATATGGTAAGTGCTTTGTTACCCCCTACCCACATTTGGCAGTCTGTTACTAAATCTAGACTGGACAGCCAACAGCTTGTTAGAAATAGGCCTAGAACTTGTTAAAACACTGCTCAGAAACTTTCCCAGCTGCCCTGACAGCAGAGAGACATCTAGAAATCATGTGAGCCAAAACAGAAGGTAGTTCAATGTGGAGATGTTACCATCTGCACAGCACTGATGTACTGCTTCTGCTCCACGTAGATGTGTGCCAAATTCAGCCACACATCGCTGATATCTGCTGTGGCCTCTCTCACTTGGGCAAAAACATCACGAGCTTCACGGAAATATCCCTTGTGTGCCAAGACAGCTCCTGAGGGGAGAGGAATATGGACAGTGTGAGCTTCCAGCTTCATGCACTGTGCACCCCTAGCACAGAAAATTCAATATGCCTCAATAAAGTGCCCATTCAAAAACTGACATGGCTGCCACTTTCTGGACTCCACTCTACAGTGCTCAGGCCCTGAAAAAACAATTCTCTATTAAAGCAAAAAACTTAAGAATATTATCACCTCTGAAGCAAAACTAGAGTCTGATATTCACCTATGCCATTAGCAGCATACAAATTCTTTGGGTCATTTCTGAGGACTTGCTTGTAGATGGCTAATGCACGGTCCTGGTGACGTTTCTCCTGCAGAAAGAAATGCCCCAATTCATCACTCACTTCTAAAGTGGGGTATTAAAAGATCTACCCAGAGGTTTTATGAACTAGAAGATGCCAAACAGACATCAAGAAGAGGCTCTGAATAGCTAACAACATACAAAAAATAAAGAAACAAACCCACACACAGGGCAGAAAGTTGCCCATTACCTTTTCTCTGTCTCTTGTGGGTTGATGGAGAGTCTGTAACCAGACGTTGCCAAGAGCCAGCATGGAATAAGTATCATTTTGTGTGGAGGGCTGCTTCAATATTCTTTCAAATTTCTTCTGTCCTGGACCCCACTCTTGTTTAGCCAAGTGAAGATTGCCAATCAGAGACCAGGCATCTGGATGGTCCTAAATAAAAATTCACTCTAAGTTACAAAGAAAAGGAAAGTCTTTTCCTTTGCAAGGGTTCTTTTTCAAGTATAAAGTGTTACTCGTCTTAGACATAGTTCCATATTCAAAAGAACCCCAAACAAAACACAGAGAGCAGACCTGGCAGCTCTCTCTTCTTCCCATAGTTTAAACAAATTAAAAACACAAAAAGAGGAAAATTAAATTTTAAGTTAACTTATTATTTAGAGTGTTTTAATGTTAAACACTTATAGGGTAACAAACCTGATTGATTTGAAGTGCTTCTTTAAACCAATCAGAAGCCTCATAAAAATTCCCTTTATCCCTAGCCATAGCTCCCAAGCGCAAGTAGCCTGGAAATAAAGATAGAAAATGAAATAAAAATCAGGGAACAGGTTAAAGTCATCTTATACAAAGAAAATATTGTCCATGCATCAATTTCAAAAGCAATCTTTCTCTTGACCAGCTAAGGACAGCAAACACTAAGACACCTTTCATATTCTATTCACAAGAAGAAATATGATGTGAAGAGGAATTTGCACCCATGATGGCCAGAGAGAAACTGCAGGTTTTGAATAGTTAAAGTATTGTGAATGTGTTAAATTGGCTTCATAAGTTAAAGACAGCTGAAAAACTGCAAAGAAATAAGGATCCATCAGTTACATAATTCTCCTCCCTCCACTTTAAATAGCTCTCCCATCTCCACAAGCTTTGGGAAGGGTATCTGCAGGTGACAATGGAAAACAAGCAGGGAAAAGGCTGCAGATGAGGCTGGGGCATGATGAGTGCTGCAGCTTGTGCCAAATAGCACAGGCTACTCAGCCCCAATGCTACTGTGAAAACAAGGGAAGACAGACAGAAGGACAGCATAAGACACTGTCAACCAGATGATTTCTGGCATTATAAGGATGACTGTAGAACTGAAATACCAAATGTTTCTTACAATCAACGTAATTTGGATGTTCTCTCAGAATGTTTTTATAGAGCTTTTCAGCTTCATGAAATTCACACATGGCCTCGTAGAGCCTGGCAAGGTTGTAGGATGTTGTCACAGAGATGGCATTGTAGTAATGCTCATCATGCTCAGCCTCTGCTTTCGCACGATCCAGCGATGCCAGGAAGTATTTCTGAAGTACAGAAAAAAAAGAGCAATGAAGCACTGCAGAATGTCCTCAACCAAAAACTTCTGTGTGACCAAGAAACACCATTCAAACTGTGAGTAACTGCATACCTTTGCTTCTCCCAGGTTTCCCAGCCTGAAGTGCAGGGCACCCACGTTATTCAGGATCTCTGGAGGGACATCAGCCTGTACTTTCTCCTGCAGAATGCGTGTGGCTGTGCCATAGGCTGACAGAGCACCCTTTGGAAAGAAACAGAAAGTGGATGAAAGAAAGAAGAGAATAAGCTCTAGATGCTCTTATGAAAAGCACACGCACAATTCACCAAGTGAGTATTAATAATACCTGTATATCAGTCTGTTCTAGAATTTGGGCTAGCTCAATCCAAGCCTCTACATCATCAGGATATTGTTCTGTGACTTTCTTTAAATGCCCCTGAAAAACAGAAGATAATTATGCCATTTCAAAGACACACAGCCTGTTTAAAAAAAATAGAAATAAAAGAAAGAATGAAGGCATTAACTTTAACATCAGAAAGATATACCATACTGCAGAAGCAAACATCCTAAACATCTGTAATAAATCTGCATTAGTTTTCTTCCTTCATTATTATATTCTTCTGTAGAACAGAACACCTGCTTCAAGTCTTAAGAGAAACAAGGGCTATTACACCAACATGAAAAGCTAGAGAAATGCCTAACATTTCTTGCCTTTATCTACCCAAAATTAGATTTAAAATACCCTTCATTTAAAAAAAAAGCATCACTGTCTTTCCAAATAAGCCCAGACAAGACCAGTGCTTTCTGGAAATCACCAGCTGATTTGCTCTCTTCAGGAAATCATGAGCTAACTTCCCATCTTCACACAATTTCATATATATGGAAAGAATTCTACCCTTTTCATGTACCAAACAGAGACATGAGGCTGGAGCGTCTCTAAATTCCTGGACATGCTTTACCCAGAGCCCAGGGGAGTCTCAGTTCTGCCCAGAAGTTGTGACTCTTCACAGACAGGAAAACCCCTCATGACAACCCATATGAAATATTCCCTACCTACAGCCACCTACCCCTGTTTTATTCAACTTAAGGAACAAACTGATTTCAAGTCTGATTTCCAAGTTCTACTCTTGCAAATGAACACGATGCTGGTGGAAGGAAAACTCACCTTTGCAATATCCCGTTTCTCCTGGTCTTCTGAAGCTGCATAAAGAGATCCAAGGATTTTCATAGTTTCATAATTGTTAGGGTAGGCTTTCAAGACTTTTTCAAAGCATTGTGAAGCATTCTCTTTGTCCCCTCGATAAATGTACATTTGACCCAATCCAAAAAACGGAAGTACAAAAGAAGATGAGGCAAACTGAGTGGCCTGGTAATAATACTGGAAAGCTTGATCATAATCTTCCTAATTAAAAGGAATTAAATGAAGAACAGTCAGTGTTTTTAGAGGCAGCCTTTGCATGAACTTTTATAACAGAGACTTTTTAAAAATGTGAGCTCAAAGGGGACTTTTAAAAACTGTCCTACCTGTACATGAAAAGACCTTGCCAGCTGGTAACAGCTCTCTGCCTGCATCGCTTCCACTTCTGTGTTATGGAAAGCATGAAGAGCTAAGTGTTGTACTTTACCATAGTCCTGACAAAAAAAAAAAAAAAAAGGAAGTTAAATGAAAATTGGAAGTCTTCACTTTATTTATGGTCAAGTGATTTTATGATTTAAACATGGATAGCTGGAAAATATGACAAAGCTTTAGTCACAGCACTGACTAAATAACAACAGATTCAGTTTTAGCTGTTACTAATCTTTTCTCTATTTCATGTTTTAAAGCATGGAAGAGTGAGGAGGTGGAAAAAACAAACCAACAAAAACCTCAACCAACCAAAAAAACCAATCCCAAACATCGAAAACCCAAAACCTCTTCAGGACACAAAGTTGATTTTGATTTAGGTAAGTGTACCTTTCTTGGTTTTCTTGAGAAAGGTTTATACAAAATTCAGGCCAAAAACCTCACACTTCTTCATCTAGATTAACAGATATTAGGCACCTGATGAAATGTGTTTGAATCTAATACCAAAATTCTTACTGTTCAGAGGTTACCAAGCATTTAACTGTAAAATTTCAGCGATCTCTTACCTTCTTGAAAAAGAAGTGATTAGCCAAGTGATTCAACACCATTGGATTGCTGGGATCAATTGTATAAGCCCTAGAGAGGAGTTGAACACCATTCTTGATGGAATCAGCCTAAATGAAACATTGACAGGTATCAGCAGCACCTCAGTATCTTATTACCATCTTCAAAACCATTTTTCAGTCAAGGCTGCTCAGGATTTCTTACAACACCATACTGAGCTCACAAAAAAAAGTAAATTCAGCTACCAGCTTTTCTTTCTGCAGCATACAGATGGAAAATAGGAAATGAAGCTACCGCAAAGGGATGGAAAAGAGCACAGCAGGACTTTCTAGGAAAAAAAAAGCAACAAAACCCAAAAGATTTAGTGTTGATGTCCTTTGATATGTCACACTCACAGCCTGACAGCTTTTCTTCTGCTCCTTCTACTGCTCAGTGTCCCCAATGCCTGCTTGGTTTAGGTTTCAATGTTTTACCCAATTCATTCAACAGTGGAATGAAGATATTTTCATGTTCAAATTCTAAATAACAATTTTAGATCTTGTTTTAAAATCAGTGCGAGTTTGAGGTGTTTATATAGAAATACCATTGCATCAACTTAGTCTTTTCTAAAGAAGCTTTACACCTTAAAGAAAGCTTCCCACGGTAAAAATGTGATTTACCTACAAGTTCAAATCCACAACTGATAAAATAATTGCTCTTTATTTAGGACAACCACAAAATCTGTATCACAAGCATGTCAGCTTAATCTGTACTTATTTCTGAAGAGAAACACCAAAAATGCTATCAAGGAATCATCTAACAGCTGTGCTTTACTTTGTAATTATGATGAGAAGAAAGCTGTCTTATTGAACAGATTAGGTTTTAAGAGGTTAAAACATAACATGAAGGCAGCTAAAAAATCAATTTCAGTTTGAACTGGTGCAATCTTTCCAAACCTAGCGTAACAATACACCTGGAAAAGGAGATATTGAATCTTTCCTGCCTTCATTCTCAAAGGTTAATGTGGTTTATCATCACACTGTGCATTTGTCCAAGTTCTCCAACACCTTGAGTCTCATGTCCAACTTCAACCCAATCCAGTAGATGGGTAGAGGTCCCAAAGCTCTAAGTGCTTTCATTTAAGAAACACAGATCAGACAGACCTCAATAAGAGCACAGTGTGATATCAACCCTGATCTGAAATCATAACATCTTCTAGGAGGAAGAAACATTAGAAATATCTAAGCACAAAAAAGATACCAATTAATTTGACATTCAGAGAGGCTCTTTTCCCCAGAGTGTTCTCCCTTCCCTGTGTCAATTCTTCAGTGTTACACTAACTTTTACTACACAGTTAAGAGAACAGTTTGAAGTAAAGCACAGGTGATATATTTCTTAGAAAGAACACAAAACATCTTTGAGTGGATCAGCTTTTAATCACAGCTTTTTGAATCTTCAGGTGAGTGGGCTCATCCCTTGACTTCAGTCAAAAGATCTTCAGGAAAAGAAAGGGAAAGATACCAAATATGATCAATTTCTCATCTGTGGAATTTATTAAAATTTGACTTTAGAGTATTTTTGTTTCTTTCTGTAGTTTTATGAAAAAACCTCTTATACTCACTTTTTTTTTTAGTTTCTTCATGGAAGTAATAACAAGGGGTTTTTTTCCCCTTTACAAAGTAGTAAACCAAGAAATTTTCAGACATTTTGTGCTATAAAACATCTTTCTATAGAAAGAAGTAGTATAGGTCTGTAGAATAGTATAGTTCTATTGAATGACAGAAAACAGCACACTAAATTTTAGCCACATACAATTATGTAACAATATATATATTTTTAAAAACACTTAAGGGTCTCATCCTCCAGTGATAATATATCTGAGATGGTTAATCCATGCTAAGGAAGTTATGATCCCAACTAAGCTATATTTGCATGTATTTTTCTAGTGTTACAATACTTAGAAAGGTGAATCACCACTTAATTGGACTTTTATCAGCCCAGTTAAAATTTCTTCTTGCCTACTCTTTGGTTTACCATGCACCATGCATGCCTGAATGTACCTCTGAAACTTGTTTGAAAATTTGTTCTCAACTCCAAAACTTCTAAAACACTTGTTCTAACCTCCTGGGAATATGTCTTTTTCCTTCACATATCTCACCATGGAGTTTTATTATTTTAAATGAAACAGTTAACCTAGCACTGTTTTTCTGTACCTAACTCTTCTATAAATAACAGAATGGAAGATTTTTAACAACAGAAGAAAGCTATTCAGAATGTGCTGCTCACATCACAAGCACATATCTATATCATTCAATAGTAGCACAGACTTAAAATTATTCAACCACAGAAGTTACTACCCATTTCAAAACTGGACTATCTTTGAAAGGATAAAATATTTGCTTTTTTTAGCTAAAAGAAAGTGAACTGAGCATGGATTCCTGCTAAGTCAGACCCACCTCCTTATTATTGAGCTCCAGAACAGCCAGTCCAACCAAGGCCCCGACACACTTGGAATTGAGCTCCAGAGCCCTGCTGAAGGCCAGGCGAGCTTTTTCCAGCTTGTTCAGCTTCACAAAGCAGTGACCCATTCCCAACCGAACCTCGGCTAGAGAACAACATAACACCATTCACAATCCCAAAGTTTCAACTTTGTGCCTTTGTTTTTCACAACCTGGAGCAAAAGCAGAGTTTTTCATAGTTCCTTAAGGCCTGTAAAGCCATCTAACAATTTGCTGTTTTTCAAGGCAGCAGCCCATACTTGGCTGGCCACAAAATGAACTTGAAAATATTAGTAAGACTTTATTTCTTGATAAACCCCAGAACACTGATCTATCTCCCACAGACTCCAATGCCAAACAAATAAAAAATTACTTTTATGGGAATGTATTAAAAAATAATAGAGAAAAGCATTAAACAATTGCCAGATGGAAGGGCTGGAAATTTCTTAGGCAAGTTAAGTTCACCCCAAACTAGCAGGTCTTCAGAAAACACAGATGAATAAACAAGTTAGCTGGCATTTCTCCTCAAATGATCAGCTTATTCATGTGCTGTTTGTCATCCTCCAACTTCCATGACCAAGTACAGATGGACTAATAGAGAAAATTCACATCATACTGCTTGTGATCTAAGAGTACAGAGAATTTATAAACAGCAGTTTCAAACCTATGTCTGTTAGAAAAAGGGGAGCAAAGGAAAGATGTTTGTTGAAAAGTAAAACTTTTGTAGCAATCAGTCTTATGGTAAAGCAGACCACAGAACACACTTCAACTTTGCAATAAACCTTTTCTCAGACAGGTTATTGCAAAGTCTATCACATCTCTCAAGAGACTTTCAAGTATTTATGATCCTAATGTAAATATCTTGAATTAATGTATCTAAATGCCATGTACCACTTTTACAGCCGTTAAAAATCACTTTCCCAAATTTTTGCATAAAGAAAATAATACAAAACCAGGAAAACTCACAGAATGCACTCTAAGTCTTGAACAGTTCCCTCCTTCTCCATGCAACTTTAATTTCTCTTACATGCAAAATCCCATTTTCTAATACCTCTTTAAAAGGTAATACTCCAGAAAAGAACAGTATTTTCCTAAATACAACTTCCTTCTCTAAATATTAAGAAATACTTCAAGACAATGAATGCCTAAATCCCTCTATAATGAGAGTTGGGGTTCTTTTGACAGATATAGACCACAAAAATGCCTTTTGAATTTCAATTAGGAAGACTTGAGTTAGTTTGCAAGCACAGCAAATACCTCCAGTAGCAAAGACTTTCTGTCTTACCTGGGCAGCCTGGATTGGTACGCAGTGCTTTCTTGTAGTAGGCAAGGGCTCCTCTATAATCCTTCTTGTTGAAAGAAATGCATGCCTTACCTGTTAGGACATACCAGGAATAAAACCAAGATTATAAACCAGAAATTCAAGTATTATTTGGTTAACTTGTGCTGTGCCCATTTTCAAAAGCTACAGTTAAAAACTAACAGAAAATTCAGACAATGACAACTTCTATTAGATTTGATGATGTCAAGTATATGAAAAAAGCAAACATGAAAACACATTAAATTTACATTTTCATATTTTTCTGCAGAAACCTAATTCCTTATTGGTCCAGAGGAAAGATACATACTGAGACTAGTAAACAACTTAAATTACAAGTGTACAGTCGGTTGACCCCTCACAAGTGGTAACTTCACCCTTAACAGAGTGTCCAACTTCACTGCCACCACCAGGGAAGCATAAATAGCTGGACTGGATGTATGCCCACGGGTCTCAGAAGATGCCAGTTAGCATTGCATTTTTCCTGGCTCCTCCACCTATGTGTACTTCCCAAATTTGAATTAGTCTCTGCCATGTGTGTCTTGATCACATTCTCTCTACATACACCCTCTTAAGCACATAATCCATTCCAAAACTCAACCAAAGACCAGGTTTTTAGAAATACCCATAAACTCATACCAAGTAGGGCAGGAATATTATTTGGAGACTGGTTGAGCACGAAGTGGAACTGGGCATCAGCTTGGTCCATCTTATCACCTTCAAGCAGGCAAAAGCAGGCTCTTCCCAACAAGTGATTCTAGACAAGGGAAAGCATTTGCAATACATTTATATTTGTAAAATATGAAGTTTGGACTATGTGACAGATTATTTGCCCTATAATGCTTTTTACAATTAAATTATTTCTCTTACATTTATCAAGCAAGAGAATACCAATCCTTCCTTCCCATACTCTTAAGTTGACTGAAGTAGTTCTATCAGGTGTGCCAAGCTAGACAGAATTATTCCTGGTGGCACCACGCACATTTCAGGTACAAGTTTTGCTTAAGTGTGACTTTAAAGCCTGAGCAGCTTCTAGCTTCCCTTTAGTGAACCGATACTTGTTTTCTTTACAATCACTAATTTACAAAAATGTTTTTGTGACCAGGTATCTGTTTTACCTGATCATACATGATGATTTTGTCAGCCATAGTGTACAGCAGGGTGGCCTGGGTGATGAGCTCCTTCTTGTTGTCTTTGTTCTTCTCCTTCCGAGCCTGCTGTACATAGTAGGCTGCCAGGGTGTCCAGACATGTCATCTGGTCCTTCTCGTGGTCTCTGTAGTCCAGGTTGCCATCGATGCGGGCAGCTTCCAGCAGCTTCACAAAGTCTTCTGTTTTGCCTTGCTTGTAATACTCCAGCTACAAAACACAGTTTGAACAGACAACACCACCCCAGTGAGTACAGAACACACCAAGGTGATGCTTTAGGTATCGCGGACACTTTTTCTGGGACGTAGGGATAAAGCAGAAATAAATGTAGGTATCATCAGAGAAAGGTTTTCTGATAATGCCAAATATTTTTCTGTCCTAGAATCACTGAATGGCCTGGGATGGAAGGGACCTTGAAGATAATCTTGTTCCTACCACCCAGCCATGGGCAGGGACACTTTCCTGTTGCTCAAAGGCCCATCCAACCTACCCTTGAACACTTCCAGGGATGGGGTATCCACAATTTCTAAGGGCAACCTGTGCCAGTGCCTAACCACCTTAAAACACAACTTTTTGAGCTATTTATAAGTGAAGAATCCACTGGTCTTCCTCTTTGACATTTAACCATACTTTCCACAGTGTAGATACTGCCCCCTCCTTTTTTATGAAGCACATAATCAAAGGCACAAACAAGGAAAACTATGGATTGAGGGAAAAAACCCCATAGAAAGCAACCCTCAAGAGGCATTGTTTCAGGAAAAAGAGATTAAATTTAAATCCTAATATGCATATGTCAGTCAGAAATATCTGGCCTAGAATCAAAGACAGAAAGACCCCATAAAGCACCTGTTTGGAACTCAGTCATAGAGTATGGAACTGGAAATCATGATTTGATTATGTAAATACAATGCTTAAATACACAATTTGTATCTATACTGACCGCTAGGGCAATCCATATGTGCAGCTGGGTGTGCTCCTGTTTCAGAATACTTATAACTTCATCACCCTCGGGCAACTGATCGAAGTCAAGCTCAATAACCTAGAAACAAACAACACAGATCATCTTTTCACAAAGCATTAAAAACATCGTCTGTCACTGATCTCAAAGGAAACTGGACCTGTCAGAGCACAAAACATAAATAATTATTTGTGTTTAAATGAAGTTATGGACAAAGGAAGGAGAGATAATATAATGCATTCTGTACAAGATAAAAGCGATGGCCTCTCTTTAGAGAAAAGACAAAGCAATGTTTGGGATACAAGTGAGGGAGAATAAGCAGAGATCCTAATTCAACTTCTTTCACTATGGACTTCATGCTCAGAATCAGCTAAC
>NW_005054416.1:894175-895492 GCF_000277835.1 Geospiza fortis | reverse complement strand
GTCAAGCTCAGAGACAAAATCTTCCAAGTCATCTGGTGTCAGAAAATCAATACCCAAGACTCAGATTCCTGAAATTTTGTAAAATCATCTTTATGCCCTAGGAAATTAAGACACTACTGAAGCAGCAAAATTTCTGAATATTCACAACTGTAGATATGACCAGCAAATGACATCAAGAACTCTTCATCATTCAGGCGTTGTTTTGTGAGTATTAGTCTCCCACGTTGATCTAATCTTCTGATATTATAAAATGAGGAAAAAGGAACAGGTAATCCCCAGATGGGATATTTGGGAACACAATTTAACTGCTTGTTAGTTCACCTTACTCAGCCATGCTGCCTTTAATAATTAGTCATCTGCGTTACAAGTCAATTTTACAGCAAGAAAGAGTTGCAGTTGTTGTACCCTGACTACCAATGCTGGGACTCCTCTGTAGGCTGAATTAGAGCAATCCAGTTTATAAAACCTTCTAGTTTTGACTGTACAAGACTTTAGAATACTGGCAAAAATATTTCTGCTTAACTTTTGGTCATTTTATTTTATCTTGCATAGTGCCTCCTGTCTGACAGATAATGGCCTTCATCCATCAACTAAAATAGTTATGAATGAGAAATAGGTATTACCAACACAGCAAATAAACATGGAAGTAAAAGAGAGCAGGGGTGAGTAGAGGGGTATCTTATTGTATTCCCTAGTGATTAATTCAGAATTTTGGGATCCAAGTAGTCCTAGCCTGAACAGCAGCACCAAGATCACAATTCATGCTGACACCTCAGACAGACATTTCTGTCACAGAAGAAAATGCCCTTGAACACGTAAACTCCATAAAATAAAGTAATTTTGTGAGACATAAAACCTCAATGGCAGCCATACAGAAACTTGTTTCTGTATATATATTTGTGCATGTATGTCTCTGTGGACATATATATATGTATGCATATATGTATGATATGTGTATGTATACAGAAGAGTAGGGATACAGATATTCACAGAGAATATTCTTCAACCTGCAAGCATTATGTTGCAACACCTTATTTAACTACACTATTAATTTGGTATTTGCCATGGCATGATTTAACGTCAAACTTTGTTATGCGCTGCAAACCTCCACACACTTCTCCTGATCCTTTCTAACCTTGGCTTGTGACAGCGTACCTTAAATAAAAAAAAAGTTAAGTTTTTAGCTCCACGGTGAAACAACTTTACAGAATGAGTCCTCTGCCCTGGCTGTGTCTTTGCGCTGCTTGAGGAACACCAAGAGACCCTGACACACCACAGCGCGGCGCGACCGTGGCCGGACACGCACCTGCGACCCCG
>NW_005054416.1:887606-894070 GCF_000277835.1 Geospiza fortis | reverse complement strand
CCGACCCGGACGTGCTCGGCAACGGGGCGGAGCGGGCCGGGCCCGGCCCCGGGGCGGTTCGAGGGCGGTACAAGGGCGGTGTGAGGGTGGTGCCTGCTCCTTCTGACCCCTGTTGCACACCTGCCCCTAGGAATTGGTGTATCTACGCTTATGGATCCCCAGGAGGCAATGCTGGGTGTCTGTGCGTACGCGCACCCAGCGGTAAGTGGAGCAGGTTTACCGGGGTAAAGCTCCCTGGGCTGTGGGGCACGGCTCCCTCAGGCGGCTCCTCTCCTCACGGCATCTCAAAAGCGTCAAAAGGTTTCCACATAAACGCGTTGAAACGTGCGGGTTTTCCCCATCTTCGTGGGGAACCAGTGTGTAAATCCAAATGTATATTTTCTGACTAGCTCAGGTGGTGTAATATTTTGATGCGTATTTACAAATTTTCAGCCTCAGCTGGGCCAACTATATTGTAGTTAGGTGAGTGTTTTTAACGGCAAATACGGAATGTGGTAACATTGGAGCCCGGTCTATGTGAGGGACTCAGCCTTACGGAGGCGCAAAGTAAAGAAGGAATTCCACAACTGGGCTCCTAAATTGTGTTTTTTCTAATCATGATATTATGACACATTGCATATTTAGATCAAACACAGCAAGCACAGTAACCTATGACCCATCTTGGTCATTTTTACAGTTGTACCAAGGGGAAAAAGGATAGTAAGACTAAAAGATCCTCAGACACATTTCTACAGAAATTATTAAAAACCCCTCCAACGTTATTTACGCAGCCTGTTAAACCCTAGAGCTAAGTTGATTTTGTCCTATAGCTAATTGTCTACAGAATACAAAATTTTGAATCAATTGATAGCCACAACTATAAGGCATTAAATTAGTTAATTTTATTTTAAAAATAAGTATGAATTACTATACTCCTATATATCATAGGGGTAATGACTAGATGACTTGCAGTGTCACCTGTTTTGTGAAGCCAAAGTAAGTAGCATTTTTTGATTACTTAACATTTGGAATGTGACCATCTAATTTTTCTTCAGGCACTAATTATTCTGAAGTGAGTAACCTGCTCCAATGCATTTACCAAATACTTCTTCTACTCTTTGAGTAGATTTCTTCCATAAATACCTATTTTAGAGAAATGTGGCAGGAAAGCAGAGTGATGTTGAAATTTATGGGAGTGTGCATTGTACTGCATTTTTTGCAGTAAAAACATGCCAGGACCAACGTTATGCAGAGCCAGATGCTAATTAATACAGTTCCTAAGCCTTCTTTTCTGATTTCTAAGCTCATTTTTCAGAAATAAACTACTTTTTTGATATTTTAGTTAATGCTGAAGCTCTTTGGATTGAAAAGACAGCATCTTCCTGAATGTTTGTTTACCAGTGGCTGTAGAAAACTAGATTACCTCATGGACAGAAATTTAGTTTTAATGAAAGATTTTATAAGGCAAGACCTTAAGAATATTAAGCCAAAGTTAAGGAAGGAAAACAATTCTTGCTCCCTGGTACAAACCTACTACACACATTTTAAAAAGATTAAATTTTATTACTATGCTATTGACTTTTATATTGTTTAAAGCAGGAAGACTCCTTTTTTTCCCATATACACTCATAACAATAAGTCACTGTTGGCTATGTAGCATCTCTTTAGCGTGTAAGCTGTTGCTCTAGTGAAAACAGCTGCTTTTTTTTTCACTTTATGAGTGCTTAGGGACATTTCAAGAAAAGAGGCTTGTTTTATCCTGCTGTCTTTTGTTTTTATTTCATTGGATTTTATTACTGGGGAAATTGAATTTACTACTTTTAAACTTGGATTGTTAAGAAGATCTTGTTAAACAAGAAAAACTGATATAACCAAAGTAAGATACAGCAAATTGAACTTTCACTTGTGATATATGTTATATACAGTTAAAAAAACCTCTGGAAACTTCATTATCATATGGAATTATAAACCTTTTTCAGGAACAAAAACTGAGCTTAATGAAATTATTTTAATAGCAGTATAAAAAAAGACCTCTACCTACCTAACCACCTCTCTTTGCAAGCAAATTACCATTCGTGCTTGAGGTGCATGTCCTTAAATAAATGAGCCAGAATTAGGGACAGCTGGGTGTGGGCACACAGTTGGTGGTAATTGGGAGTGGGGCTGTGCCTGAGCCTCTTCCCCAATGGGCTGCAGCTGTGAAAAGCAGGTGAGCAGTGTTGGAGGTGATGAGCCATGGAGTGCTGAGGTGTTACTGACCAATCACCAAAGGGAACAGAGGGCTCACAGGTGCAGTGCATGAGCAATAAGGGGTATTAAAAGGTTGGGCTAAAGAACAAGATGGGCTGGTGCTTGCAGCTTTCTGAGGTGAGATGATGTTACTCTGTATGGGCAGATACCTGAAGCCCTCTGATACGGTAAGATGTTACTCTGGGTGGGCTGATGCTTTCTGAAATGGTTTGATGATGCTCTGTGTATTGTGGCTGTCTCAACTGCAACTTATGCTGTAACAGCTGGGTGGTCAGAGTAAGGTATTTTAGTGGCAAAATATCTATATGGCTAATTTTTAGTGGCAAAATATCTGTGTAGCTAATTTTTAAGGTAAAAACGCTGGGCTGTAGGTAGGGCAGTGGCAAAATGTGCCTGGGGGAGCTGTCCAGGGCCATCAGAATTTATTAATTTGTTTTAGGCCCTGACACAATATGTACATCTTGAAAAGGTAGTAAGCAGGTTTAGTAAAGTGTTAGGCAAACTGGTTTAAAGAGTGCCGAAAATAGGTTTAATGGTTATAATTTTTTATTAGTTTAATATTGTGCTGGTTCCAGAGGCTGCTGTATTAGCTGTTGATATCAAAACTATTATAAGAAGTTTAAGGAGTTAGTTTTTTCTATCTTGTTGGCAAGGAATGCTGAAATAGGCCATATCAGATAGATTTTGAGCAATGTTATGGGTATTTTTTTCAGTGAAAACTACATGAAGTGTAGCAAACCAGAGCTGTAAGGATGAGTGGTCCTTACTGGTTTATGTTAATGTTTCACTGGAATGTGTTGTGTTTTTGCAGACCAGGAAGTATTTTTTGTAGCTACTAAAGCTGCAGTATTTTATGCTGGATAAAAGGATTAGTAACTTTTATTACTACTTTTTGTTTGTGCTTCATCAAATGATTGTGTTTGCCTTATTTATCTGACAAGCATAATTGCATTCTACTGAGTTAGATGGTTACCTAAATCTACAGAATTGTTTGTTCAGTTTTTGCTAGATTTTACACAGATAGCCATCTACCACCTCTCTAGTGCATTTAGTAGGTATAAAAGCGTGGTTTAAAAAAAATGAATCAGAGAAACAGTCCAGTCTTGGCTTTACTTTATAGTTTTTCTTAGAAAACTCAAGAAGGCAGCTGTAGGATTCAGGAGACTTTTGTTCTGCCCCCTGTGGGGCTAGTGGGAAATGAAAAGTGCCATGAGAAGTTAGCAGTGTAAGTGCATGTCTAGGAAGTTAATTTTTTTAATCCTTAAATCCTCCCCAACTTTCTAAATCGAAAGCTGTCCATGCAAGTACAGTGTCATTATTGCCACCTTCTGGCAAGCACAGGGGTTCACAGTCACTGTCCAGTGTTGTGCTTACAGAGAATTTGGACTCACCTTCTGGAGTTTGATATTTTCTCTGCTTATAGATTTACATTTTCCTGGTGGAGTCATCTTTTTGCCTTTGGCTTAGCGTTTTCCAACGTGTCAAACATGTTGCTTTTCCCAGGAAGATGTGATTGATAAACACTGGGTTGTTCAATTATGACTTTTATTTGAATGATAAACGAACACCTCATAAACAAAGAGTTACTGCGCAAAGGCCGATTATTCCCCTGCTCCTTTCCCTTCCTGGTGAAAGCTGTTTTGCATTTTAAAACAGCATTCACCTTCCTGGTGAATGCTGACATGCATTTCAAACCTGTAATCAGCATTACAGATTTAAAGTGCATGTCAGCAATTAATAGAACAAGTGAGGATTACACAAAAGTCTGTAGAGTATTGAATGACATTGCAGTGCTGAAATGTAAAGAATGAAAGTATCACAGATTTTTAGTATAGAATGTTTTCTAGGAAAAATTGGTGTCTTTAAGACTTTAAATACAGTAACACTAGAGAGGTTAATTTTTTATGAATTTACTTATGATGAACTTCAGGAATTTTGCTATTCTGTATCCTCTCTTTGGAAATACTTAGTTTACAGAAGCTTCCACTTGTTCAGAGGAAAACTGAAAAGAAACAAAAGTTTGAAGTGGAGACTACATTGATTATTCCTTGCCAAAGCTTTCTTCCAAGAGGACTTCTCAGTTCTGATACCACATTCTTTGAAATTAACAGTACATTTCTAACACATTAATATGATTTAATGTTTCAATGGAAATATTAGCAGCTAACCCAAGAACAACTGAGATCTAGCATCTCTATCATCCTCTAGGCTTTTTGATTAAATTAGTAGACATGAAATGTTTGTTGTTTTTTTGACAGGTACTTGACCCTAGAATGTTGGCATTTGATAATGAGACTTGTTTTTCATAAAATGCTTACAACAAAATACTTTCCCTATTCAACAGAATGTAACTTGTGTACTGAAAATGGAAAGAAAATACTACAGAATAAATATAGAATTGTATATGTATATACAATATATGTATATATATTGTCTTCTGGTAGTATAATGGTACTTTGGAAAATGTTAGTAAGTAGTAGAGGAACTTAATCTTATTTAAAATGTATCCTCTTTGTGTTAGGTCCTTTTTAAAACAAGTGTTTGCATTCTGAAATCTGCATGCTCTCTAAAACCCAAGTTTTTAACAGAAAACTTAGGGAAGCGAAAACACATTATAGAAGCAAGGACTTGAGTGCAGAAATCAGTTCCAAAAATAACAATGAACACTTGTGCTGAAATTCTCAGGAAGGATGAAGCCTGAGAATCAGCCTGAAGATGAAGAAAGCTTATGGGAATATGTCAACAAATCTTTTTCTGTTTCCTGGAGGTGACTGCTTGTTCTAACATCCTTTTCATTAATGTGATTTATAATATAAACTCTATACTGACTTCTATATGTAGGAATTAAATAGAGAAAAACAGCTGATTTTCATATATCTAACATATGAAATCCTTTCTCTGATGATTTACTTCTATAGCTCCTTTATTTTTTTCTGTTACAGAACACTTTCTACTTTTGTGTAAGCACTTAAAGTGGCAAGGTTTAAAGAGGTCAACATCCTTGCTTTTTGTGGGCAGAGTCCTATCCTGCCAGATGAGATCTGAATGGTGTGTTCAATTTTGCTGCTTCCCAATGTTTCCTTAACATCTCTTACTTTTCAGATAGAAGTCTTTAATTTTTCTGGTCACACAAATAACTTTTGCTCCAAGGGAAAGGACAATAAATATATCGGCGAGAAAAGTAATCATTCTAATTTCTTTCCCACTCAAGATGGAAATTATTATTCTACTAGATCCAATTCCTACTTGTAAAGTAGGAATATTATCTGTCATTTATTTCCCACATATACCCCAGGAAGAAAATATGAACTTTTCAAACTTGGCTTTTATGCCAAAGATTCTATATTATGTCTTAACACATATCTTGCTAATAATGCAAAACTATTTATCATCTTATATTGGGGATGAAAACAATCAGATTACTTTAAAACTCCAGTGTAATAGCACGTTGTGTACCTAGCTATTAATTAATTTAAGAAATGTCTGTTCTGTGTTCCTCCCTAGCACTTGATGTGTTTATATCCACATTCTTCTTGGAAGGCCAGGGACATTTTGTTCGGTGACTGAGAAGTGATGTGGATGGATGCCATGCTCAAAGCCTGTTTTCATATCCCCTATCAACATGTAAGTTTACAATTAACTTGATCCATGCAAGTAGAGCCATTTATTCTGGACTAAGCAGAAGGCTGGCTATCTTCTTGAATTAAGGCCTGAGGTTGGAAGAGAACCAATAAATGTTATCCGGCAGAGGCAAAAGTTATTTTAAGATGCAAGGAGGTACTCTCAGGAATGGTTCACTAAATCATTTGGGACCTATTTCCACATACTGCACTGCATAGATGCTCTTGCTCAACTTCTAAAGCCATGTGGCAAGGGGTTAATGGTGGTGTGGAAGCAGCAAGAAGTATTCATTTAAAAGTAATTTAACGGAGTACCTGTTAAATGCTACTTCCCAGAAGCAGGTAACCACATTCGAGAGAAAAAAATGTGCAGTTGTAACTTTTCAGAGATGCCTTCTCACAGCGTCCTCTAGAATTGGTATTCTCTGATAAGTCAGAGTGGTTATACTGGGAGATACTGGATTTAGTATTTCCAAGCTGTGTTGTTGATGGAATCTAGGCACAGCAGTAACAAGCTACTACACTAGAAGTGCTGTACAGTGAACTGCCTGGAAATTTGGGGGTTTGCACTTAATAGAACAACATCTACCATCCTCAAAATGAGTAAGATGGAAT
>NW_005054416.1:879102-887596 GCF_000277835.1 Geospiza fortis | reverse complement strand
TGTAGGGAATTCAATTGTTTTTTCTCAGTAAGATGCATGTGGATGTGTGCCTGGAGTTCTGAGCTGCTTTCATTTGCCAGAGCAGTCAGGTACTGTTGGTGCCTTGCAGTCCTTGCTGCTGGAGTTGCCACCCATGCTGCAGCACGTTTATAAATAAAACCATTTCTAGCTGCAAGCTCAGCCTGCAATGGAAAGTCGAGTTGTGTTTCTTCTGGCTTGCACGTTACCACTAGGAGAACTACTGCTGGAACTCAGTCAAGAATTCTGTTGATTCAGAAGCCAGTAAAGAAACTCTCAGGCCTGTGTTGCCTCTGCAAGTATGAGTAAAAGTTTATTTATATCAGTCAGGTGACTATACATGAATACATATCAGGCCATTCAAATGAAGGAAGGTGCAGCTTTCCCGAGTGACTCCTTATCATCTCACTGGGCTCTCATTTGCACCTTAGCAGATAGTTTTAGAATCTCAGGGCGCATGTTTGGTAATTCAAAATGTGCTGGAAACATAAAACTTCTTAGAGAAACACCTTTGACTAGTTAATAACTAATTATGGCTTAGGCTTAATTCCTTTGTGTTAATCAAATATAACAAAAGCAACAAACCACATTCTCACATTTTTACTCAGATGTGGTTCTAATATTGAGTCATTTTTTAACAGCGCTAAGGGCCTTTGTGTTTTCTTATATAATCTTTAAAAATCACATTTCTTTCTTAATTTAGCTGTGCCATTTTGTGCAGTAGCTGCACCTACAATGCTGGTAATCATCTGTCTGAAACAGCAGTGATGGAAATCTTTCAACCCTTGTGGTGATCAGTTTCATTGCTTAACCTAGCTGTTGGATTTAAAAAACAAGTTTAGCCTGAACTTCCCTTACTGTTCTGTCTCATTCAGCAATACACAGAAAAAGATGGGGGTTTAGCTTTCTTTAGTGTAATTTTTATTTTCCATGGGCATGTAAACAGAGCATTTCTTTGTAAATAGATGTTTATGAAAGACATTTAAGCACTATGAAGGGTACCTGAAATCCTTTGAATTCTTAAATATGTGAATGGCCGTGTCACTTCTGCAATTATTTTTTCTACAATCTTATCTCTATTATGAAAGTACTTGTATAACTTGCCCTCAGAATTGTTCAATCATGGTGGTTGCTAATAGGCTATTATTGCTGATTAACTAGGGAATACAGTCCATTTAGTAGGAACTCTTACTGGCCATTGAGACTGTAGGAATGCAAAAGAAAAAAACAGATTTAGAAATGATATGTCTCAAATAAGAGCAAGCACTTCTACAAAGCACTTAAAAGCTTGGAAGTTAGTGTAAAAATTGGAAAAATATGATAATTTTGCCTAGAAATTAAATTTAAGTAGTCTAAAAAATTTGGAAGGGAGAAATGTGCTCTTTTAAAGTTTAGTTCTCAAACTGAGAAGCTTCTAAAACAGCTGGTCATAATTGTGACAAGTGTTTGGAGAGGCTCTGTTGTCTGTTGTAAAATTTGTTTTGAACACACATCCATTTGAGTTGTGTCTTAAAACCAGTTTTGATGTTGCCCTCCTAAGTAGACTCTGCCAAAGGTCAAGACGTAAATTACACCAAAATGCTTTCTTTACTGGAGGTTAGAATTTTTTTTTCTCTAACACTTGCAAAGTTTTGAATATGTTAAATTACAGCTCAGACAGGTGAAGATGAATGGTTACTAATTCTGATATTCCAGGTCTGAGAGGTTTGTCTATCATGTCATTTTTTACCTCCTCTTTCAAGTTACCTGTATGCACCTGCTGTTGTCGTAGCAAGGGAGGCTGATGGTTCTTTTTGGAGCTTATGTGTTCTGGGAAGGATTTTTCTGTAGCTCTGAAAGCTGCTGTGAAATGTCCTAAATTTTAATGGCAGAGTGTGAAGAGACCTGTTTTGACCTTAAATACCCAAACAATTTCCAGACTGACCTGGTAAAGGTCACTGGTTGATCACTTACATTCTCTTCCCTGTGCTGAATGGATATTCTGCCATTTTCCTTCTTTCATCTGCAGGAAAAGTGTTAACACATTCCTATAACATACCCTCACAATTTTCCCATGCAAATAACCGAACAGGAAAACATCAGCAGAGGGCACTATTGAGTTATAAATAGAATAATAATACATTGGCATAAAAAAAGTGTTGCCATGTGTTTTCAGTATCCATTCATAGAATCACAGTGTAGTTTACAATGAAAGGGGCTCTGAGGGTCATTGGGTCCATCCCTGCCTCAGAGCCAAATTCAAAGTTAGATACAATGAATATGGCCTTGGTAATGTTTCTACATTGCTGGGTCACCTGTAACAATCTGCAAGCAGATTCAATTTTTCTCCAAACCACATTTATAGCCATTTGTGAGGCTGGATGCAGAGCATGCCCAGAACTGAAGCATAGTTATTTTGTATGAGTAAGACCAGAAAAACATTGTTTAACCATTTCTGTTTCCAAAGTCAGTAAACAGGTTTTTGAGCAGTTGCTCCTCAACTTTAATAAAAATAGTCAATCATTAAAAAAATCAGTTCTACAAGTATTTTGTCTGTTACTTCTGCAGGGCAAGATTGACCAGCATGGCAGTTTCAATGTAGGTACTGTTGAAGCAAAGTATTGTTGATTTATGTGTTTTTAAAAAAGTATTTCTTACTCAATAGTATGACTTTTATTTCTTTCCAACCACTTTACTGGAGAGCTGAGGTAGATAGCAACAGGAAGAATTTACAAGTGAGTACCACTCTCATGTTTTAAAGCCTTTTTTTCCAAAGATGTTGTATTGAATGTGTGGACAGATTTATAGAAAGCAGAGGCTTCTCCAAATCAGTGAGTTTTATTAAGGAAATTTTTTCTTGTTTTAGTATGTCGTAGCCTGTCATTGCTACTTGAATTAATTCCAGTTCCTCTTTTCAATCTAGTTGCTTATATTAGCTCAAATTTTATTGGCTAAAATGGTAAACTGTTGAATTTTGTAGGATACAGCATTTTCCTTTAGCTTATCCAATTCTGCAATGCTTTTCAAGAGCGTATTTTTGACAAAATTGCAGACTTCCAAGCTGAGGAACAAATATCTGCTGTAAAATACCAATCTCGGTGCGACTTTAGGGAGTTTACTGACACTCATGCCACATTAAAGAATTTCAGGTAGTTACTAAAACCACTGGGATGCACTAGTAATTTGTTAATTGCCTTAAAGCAAATGTTTCACTACTGTCTTCAGGCTGAGAAGCAATGTTGTTACCTCTTAATCTCTTTTTTTGTTTTTTACAAACTGTTAGTTACAATATTTATTCAGAAAAAATATTTGTGATTTTTACATATTAAATAGGGCTGTGGAAAAAGGTAACATTTTTTTTTTAAATTCTCTTTTCACTCCTAGAAAAATGAATATTTTAGGTATGGTTAGAGTAACACAAATGTTTGCCTACCCCTATGGATTTTGAGCTAGAACAACTCTTAAACAGATTTTTGGCCTCTTAAAAGCACTTTCTGCCTCATTTAATCAACTATATTTGCATGCTGTTCACCTAAAATTTTAGCTCCTCTCAGATGCTGAAATATCCCTTAAACACAAGCAGTGGGGTTAGTGAAATGTCAGTTTAGATTGCTGGCAGCTCTGCAAACAAATTAGTTTTAAGAGGCAAATGGTTCCTGAGGCACAGGCAGCTAGGAGTGTTGCTGTGTATGGATGCAATACCAGCTGGTGTGGAATTCTGTGCAGGCTGGGAAGGGCTGCAGGGAGCTGAGGTGGGACTGCTCTGTTAGCAGCAGAGGCAGGGTATGGTGAGTGTTTGGGTTGTGGTCAGAGCTTGGGCAGGGTTTATGTGCTCGGTGATGTTCCTGGAGCAGCAGCAGCCAGATCTTTCAGCCACTGGTAAAGTGTCTCCTTGGTGTCACAGTTGGAGGCAGGTCCAGTTGAGCAGGCAGGATATGTTGATCCCTGATAATCTTTGATGAATGGGGGTGTTTGTCATGTAGGAATAATATAAACTTAGAATATATACTCCCAACTAAAATGGTGTAGGGGAATAGAATAGAAGAAAAAGATAGTGTAGAAAGTCATCTTAGTCCTAAGGAGTTGCAGCTGGGCCAATTATCAAAGATTAGGAACAGGCCTGACTTTACCAGGCCACAGGTGTAAGCAATGAGAAGAAGAGTGCTAGAAAAGTGTGGGATGGCTAGGTGAGAAGGGAACTGGAATCAGTTGGCTGCTTTGTGAAGAAGAAAGAGGGCTCAGAGGAGTAGCCTGTGAGAAAACACCAAGAGGGTATGAAACTTTTGTGATAGAGACAACAGTATGGAACCCCTGTAATAAGATGACAACAAAATTATATTTTAAAATTTTTTTTAAAAAACTCTGCAATATTCCTGGTTTCAAAATGCTGAAGATCTCTATTTTTCAATTAGGTGACATTAGCAAAGCTTTTATTTTCTTCTATTTATTTCAAAAATAAAGATTGCTCTTAAACAGGCAACTAAGCAATATGAGTTGTCAAAGAGAGGCAGACATGAACATCTGTGGAGGTAATGTGGTATTTCACTGTGCTGGAAGATGGTGGCATGGAGATGAGGAAGTTCTTGTGTAGTGAGTTTTGAATGATGTGGAGGACTTGGGGAACAGAAGAATTAAAGATCAGTTTAGGACAACTGCTAATGACAACACTATCTCTTCTGAATGCTGATCCAAACTGAAGAATGCTGGGCTTTGAGCAACAGAAGTCACAGCTGGGGAGTCTCAGCAGTGACAATGTGGGAAGGGCCCCTACTGTAAACTTTTGTATCTCCTGCAGAAAAAGTGGCTCATAAGGGATATGGGGAGAGTGATGAGGGACTGACCCAACCTCAACAGTGTGAGAGGTTTACTCTTGACTCCCGGGGTACAGTGGTGACCACCACTGTAAAGAACAGCACATTTAGCACTGCTGCTGGCAGTGCTTCTTGCAGTGAGTGTTTGGAGTGTTCTTAGTGAAAAGGGATTAAAAGTCACACCTTGGATCATCCAGTTACTGGAAGGAGTTGAGATATGTTAAATTATGTGGAAATAAGCTGAGTTACACCTGGCAGACTGCAAAAGGCACAGGTTCCTAGTGCTTTCAGACAGGTACTACATCTACAGAGCAGTAAGTAATGATTCTAGCCATGACTTTGTGACATCAATGTTACCCTGACTGATTAAAATCAAGCACATAGCATCATAGATCCTTCATGTAACTTCCTGTGTTTTGGTATTCCTTTTCCTCCTCCCCCCTGCACAAACGCTAGCACATTGCCCTCAAATGGCTGCCAAGCAATTTTGGACTCTCATTATGTGATTCTCTGTGTACACTCTTAAAAAAAAAGTAGAAATGGCACATCATTGTGTAGTTTTACATGACAAGTTTTACTTTGCCTTTGTAGCAAATTAGAGTGAGAGTTTTGTGATTTTTTGTTACCTTAATATTGTGAAGTTGCAATTCTTTGCTGACTTTTACTATCAGGATGACCAATTACTCTCTTGCTGAGTTTATATTCTGTTGCCATTCTAATGGGATGAGTGAAGAGAAGAGGATATTGTTTATTTTTACTTTCCTCTGTAGGGCTTTGGTTTGTGACACTTCTCTGTGAGATTATCCGCATGTTTCCTTAGGAGTTTTCAGGGAAGGCTTAAGTTCACTATTACACAAAAAGGATGATATCCAAGGTGTTGCTCTTGTTTTGCCAAATTGAATTTAGTTCCAAAAATTGTTTAAAATAAAATCAGTGGGATTTATGTCAAGGTTGTTTAAATGCTTCCTACATTGTGGAACAAGTTAGAATGAATTAAAAGTCTTTCATTTCCCCAAATTTATTCTGAACCTCTAAAGAAAAATAGTGATGGAAGGGAATTTCTTATAAACACTTGCAAAGGCACTTACCAACAAGGTTTCTTGAATTCCTGGAATTAAAAGCAACTGCGTGTAGTGCATCTTCCCAAACCCATGCAGCTAATTATCTACAACAACCTTTCTGAAAGCAAACAGATAAGATCAGTATATCTCATAAGAGGAGCTTTACAAGGACGCTCTGCCTCTGATCTGGAAACAATATTGATGGGAATTTCCCATTTCTTTTGGAAAGACTGGTAGTGGATATGGTGAATTATCTATTGGTTCTTTTATTAGGGATATGTGGACAGAGCAACTGGATAAAGGAGGGAAACAAGGCTTTTGCCATTGTTTTGATTATTCAACCATTTTAAAGAAATAATTTATTACTGTTGACTAGATTTTCAAAAGGAAGGCCAGTGGCATCTTGGCCTGGACTAGCAATGGTGTGGCCAGCAGGAGCAGGGCAGGGACTGTCCCCCTGTGCTGGGCACTGGTGAGTGCTTTTCCCGGTTCTGGGCCCCTCACTGCAAGAAAGACATTGAGGGGCTGGAGAGAGTCCAGAGAAGGGCAAGAGAGCTGGGGAGGGGTCTGGAGAGCCTTGTGACGAGTGGCAGAGGGATCTGGGGGTGTTTAGCCTGGAGGCTCAGGGAAGACCTTACCACTCTCTACAGCAACCTGAAAGGAGGATGTAGGCAGCTGATGTAGGGTCAGTCCCTTCTGCCAGACAGCCAGCAACAGGACAAGAGGAAATGGCCACAAACTGCACGAGGGAAGGTTGAGGTTTGACATCTGGAACCATTTCTTCACAGAAGGAGTTGTTACACATTGGAATAGGCTTCTTGGAGAGGTGGTGGAGTCACCATCCCTGGAAGTGTTCAAGAAAAGACTGGATGTGGCACTTAGTGCTTTGGTCTAGTTGACATGGTGGTGATCAGTGAAAGGTTGGACCTGATAATCTTGGGGGTCTTTTTACATCTTAATGGTTCTATGATTCTGTGCTCCATACAGTGTGCTCTGTGAAACAATATATGTGATGAAAATGGACAGTGTTCTGGAGGCAAGATTAAGAATACAAGATGCTTTACAGCCTGAGTGAGAAAAGGGCTCACAAGGGGTTTAAATGCTGTGGACTGTATGGTGATTTATTGCAGCCCCTAAAAATTTTAATGTAGTTGTGAACTCAGCTGGACGGACAATGCGCAGCAGTGTCAATATTATCTCGCTTTGGCTGCAAAAATAGTAAGATTTTTATTACCATATGCAACAAGCTTTCATCAACTTTGTAGATTTCTTGCACACAATGTTATATGCAGTGTTGCAAGAAAAATTTCATTTGAAAAATACAAAACTACTACTGAGCAGATGAAGGGGAAAATGACCTAGAAACAGATGAAAGTCTGCTGATTGTTTAGATATTGCACCTTCTTGTTATGCTTATGAACTGCTGAGAGATTGGTTAAATCCATTTCCAAATGCAAGACTTTTTACATGAGGGTGGCTTTGAGCCAAGGCCTGTGCTGGAGGCTAGGAAGTGACAGGTGACTGCTTCTCCTGGTGAGAAGCTGGAGCCAGCAGTGTGGAATAGACAGTGTGGTGGCATCTCTCAGAATGTGTATCTGGGCCATGGTTAGCCCCTCATTAGGTTGGGTCTGGGGAATGAGGCTGACTGTGGCTGAAGAAATGCAGCTTCTTAAAATGAGTTTGTGTCCCAGATGCAGAAGGGTTGGAAGAAAGGGACAGCAAATCAGTAACTGGGTGGGAGGGGGAGTCTGGTTTGCTGTGGGCAGGCAAAACAGGGAATCCTACCTCACATTTGTGAGTGATGGAGGTGGTGAGGAAAACCTCCAAAGAATGAAAGCTCCAGGGAGATGGTGGAGCCAGTTTTGTTGTTGATCTGAAATTGGCTCCCTTTGATGTTGTTTTATAGTGGTCAGATCTGGGAAGCTGAAGGCCTGAGTTTTAGAGTCTCAGGTCTAGAAATTAACTGTCTTCTAAAATGGGATTTGCCATGCTTATTTTGTTCTTGTAACGTTTGTGTTTGCATGAAAATAATTGAAAGCCTGTTATATATATATATGATGGTCTCAGACTGTCTTGCCCCATGTTACATCTTAAAAATCAGTGGAAATATGTTTGGGAGCTGTCTGGCTTTGATTTTTGGGTTTTGCAGGGTTTTGTTTTCCTTGGCCTCTTATTGAATGTGCAGAAGGAGCTGGTATGTTGACAGTTTCCTTTAGAGCTGTTATGCTCTGGGAGGTTATGCACTGTTGTAGATGACAGTGAAGAGGATTTTCAAGGTGTTTACAGATAAATGAAATTGTTTTCAAACATATTGAGGTGTGACATGCAAGATCACAAAGTTCTGACAGCACACAAAAAAAGGTAATGCTTCCATGAAAGTTAAGGCCAGGCCAACTTACATAAACTTCACAAAAAGCAGCTTACAGCAATTATAGATTTAGTAGACTGAAATGTATGAAAAAAAAAGGCATTCCAAAATGAAGAGAAGTGGTGGCATGCTTCAGAGCTCATCTGTGTCCCTCTAATTTATCACTCAGTGTTACAAAATATCTCCTGTATAGGAAATGGAGTAGGGGTCCTAAATACCAGCAGGTCTGGTAAAACCCACTGTGTTCTCTGTAGGGA
>NW_005054416.1:867842-879066 GCF_000277835.1 Geospiza fortis | reverse complement strand
TGAGTTGAAAGGGACCTTAAAGATCATGCAGTTCAAATCCTCAAGTATATTTGTCAGACAAGGATTTTAAGATAATGAGAACACTCCAATACCTGGCAGCACAGATAGAACAATGTGTGCAGGCAGTTGCTGTGGGTGAAGGAACAGATGCTCAAAGAAGAAGCTAATTATGACAATAGTAACTTAAAATATAATGAGGTGAAACATGCAGAGAAGTAGAACATGCTGAGAAGTTCTGAGGATTTCTGAGTACCACAAGGCACAAGAAAGACATCAGTTTATTAATTTAGAAGCTCCTGTGACCTTTTGTGTACCTTGTGTAACTTAGCCACTGGAGTACTCAAATGAAAAGGAGTAACTTTTAAAATCATAATTGACAAGCAAGCCTGGTCCTCTGGTCCTCTGACTGTTGGTGATTCTCATTTTCCTTTTACTGGGTATTTGGGAGTTGTTTAGTTCTCACAATTCAACAAACAAACAAACAAAAAACCTCCACCAACACACACAGAAAAGCAAAATAAAATTTTGAAGCAATACAATAAAACTTAAGTCCAATATTTGGCTTTTTTTAATAAAGAAAATTTTTAAAGCTTCTATGTGGAATTTACTGGTTTAGAGTTAAAACTGAGTTTTAGTGAACTAAGCATTTGTAAATGGAGCCTATTTTAATGGGACAAGTAAACACCTCTTAATGATTTGTGGCTTAGCTCTTTCCCTGCCACTGCTTCCTTGTGTCCTCCCACCCCATGCAGACTTCCTGACCCTGCCACTTAGCAGGGTACTAATGCTAAGAGCTTTGCCTTGGCACGCTTCTGTTGGCTGCATTTGGGTTTCAGTGATGAAATCCAGAGAGGAAACAGAACCCAAAAGCTCAACAGTCTGGCAAGAGTGCTGCAAAGCATCAGATGTGTAAGGCATCCTCCTATGCTCAAGTTTTCCTGAGACAGTTCTTTCCAGACAAGTTGGGAGGGGTAGAGTGGAGCATGTTGTGTGCTTGGAGTTCTTGGTTTGATATTTTTATTTTTTTTAAATCTAAGGTTGAACTGCAAAATCTTTAGCAAGTTCAGACTTGAGCTCTTGTATCTGATAAAGCAGCAATGTAAGGGTTTTTCTGTGTATCAAACTAGTAAAGAAAGACAGTAATTAGAATTAAATAGGAATTTTGAAAACAGGTAATGTTAGTTTATAACAAAGAAGGTTGGTTGCTTTGTTTTGTCCAATTTGGTTTGGGCTTTTGTTATTGCGTAAATATTTTTGTTCATTTTGTTTCCTCAGGAGGTAATTATAGCTGTATTTTCTTGCTGTTTAATAGACTAATATTTCTCCTGGTCATAATTAACATGGATGAATTTTTTATGGCAATACAATCATGTTACAGCAAGTGTAACAAAAATTCATAGTGATGACAATGGTATTTGAGACAGTTTATCTGTAAGCTACAGATAAAACACACTTTTACATGTTTTAGTTATCTTCTTACAGACTCATTAGCATGACATATATGTGCTTGTATTTTCCAAAAGGAAGCAGTTTGATAGATAAAAACCATCTCAAACAGCAGAGAGAGAAACTTGATCCACTGTTCAACTTCTTTTTTTTTAATGAGGAGAAAATGAGTCATAACTAAAGCAGAGGGAGAAACAGATAAATAAAAGCTGCTCACAATAGCTGATAATAATTACAAAAAGTACAGTGCTGATCTGGGAATCTAGCTGTTGAGAATAATGCATTTAATAGCAGCATTCCTTGCTAAATTCATTAGAATGAGTGTAAAAATATTTTATTGGAAATGTAGGCATTCCTTCTTGCAAAAAGCATCTTGAAAGGCTGCCTTCTCACTGTGGCCTGTGCATAAAGCTGTGAACAGGATGGCAATGTTCATGTCCTCAGTCCCTTGAGGCTCTGTCCAGCTCTCTCTAAACTGAATGGCAAAATTCTTGCTGGCATCACTGGAGAGGGCCTCAGGTATGTGCATTTTCCTTGTAAATGTGGATAATGCTTTCTTTTTTTCCTATAAAGTCTGAGCAGTCTTACCTGCATCCAAAAATGTCAGTTGTGACATTTCTGAATACCATTTTTTTTTCTTCCTCTCTCCCCTTTTCTGCCTTACCTGCAAGAGGTTTATATCCAGTTAGGGTCCATGTGTCTTTCTCTGTTCCTGGCATCAATTTACACTGGTTTCAATTAAATGTTGGATTGCCACCATAAACATAAATGTGTTACTTTTACCTTAATTTTATAGAATTTGTATGTTAGTGTTTAGTAGTGAAAACTGGTAATTTACTTTCAAAGGGCAGTGTCAAAAGGGAAAAAAATGTCAAGATACACTTGCTCTTTCTTGTTTTGGCACATAAGGTAACCATAGCAATGGTTTTGGTGGAAAATTGTTAGGACAGCTGTACATAAATGATAAATTACATGGACTGGATTTTAATGGGAATGGCTTTTTGTTCTCAGCTTTGCTTCTATTTAATGTGAAGGGAAGCAATGCAAGCTTGTTCTTCAGTCATTTGCAGGAAAAAAATAGAAGTTTGTTGTTATTGGTGTTTTTGTAAACAAATCTAAACAACTTCAATAAATAATGGAGAGAGAAGGAGGAACAGGCAGAGTGCTGACTTCTGATCGTACTTACCCATCTGTGTTCTGTGACAGTGTTCCTTGTTTAATTAACAGTAGTGCACAAAGATCATAACATTGTTTCTGACACTGTAAAATTAATAATTTTCTTGTTCTGAAGAGCTGGCAGTCTAAAAATGCTCCATCTTGATATATTTAGGCAGTAAGAATAATTTGAGAGAAATTGACCTAAATAATATTACCAAAGACATAGCTTTGCCAAGTAAAGCTGGTTTCAATATTTGAAAGAATGGAGATGCGTTGTCAAAAGGACACAGATATTTGCTTCATTCTCCAGAAAGCTCTTTATGCGTGACTTGGTGCACAAATGCCTATAGGGTAAGGACTTCAACGGTGCTGGATTAAGTCCAATCAACTACAGAGTAACAAATTGATTACTGGAAAAAAACCTGTAAGGTAGCAAAGGTCTCATTTGAGATCTAAAATAAGTAGTTTTGTATTTTGGGGAGAAGGAAGATAAGCTAATAAAACACTTTAATGAAAAGAAATATTGATAAATAATACTATTCTATTTATGCAGCAAAAAAGATCACAAAATACAGCCTGTGGTCTTGAAAAAAAATTAACAAAGGATTTGAGAGTAATGTAGAAGAAAAGCAGAAAATCCTACTATTACTGAGACTATGGCGAATTAGAATAATTTTTCTGCCACCTTCCCAGGCAATGTGAACTTGAATTTTCAAAATAAGTCCAAATGCGAACTGAAGTGTCAACTCTCTCTCATACCAGGTAAAACCATTTAGGAGAGGTATTTAAAGCAGTAGAAGGAAAACTGTAGACTTGGCTGCAAAGGTTTCAAGTAGCCCAGTTGTAGCTTTCTGATAGTGAAAAACTTAGAGAGGTTTCCACAATGCCTGCTAAAGGTTAAAATTCTTTCCAAGCAGTGAAAGAGAGCAGATGTTTAGCAGGTAGAATGTAGAAACAAGATAGAAATTAGTCTTCCATATAACATTACCAGATAAATATATAAACATGTAGGACTTTAGGTGTAGAAAATTAGAATGATGCATCCAGTGAAATGGACAAAAGATATCTTGTTTACCTAATTGAAGCACTTGTTAAGGAAGCAAAGAACTTCATTAATAAATTTAGAAATTACTGATGTGCTGAAATGCTTGGAGTAGAACAGTCATGACATTTAAATAATTTGAAACTTGTGTGAAGACTTCTATGTAAAACAAGTAGAGGAAAAGTTTCTTTGAATAGGAATACTTCTGTCCTGTCTTAGCAAGAATAAAATATTGCTACTTCTTAACTCTACAATGGCATGTGAGTCATTATGAAACCTGCTTTTTTCAGGTGACAAAGGCAGTAATTTTACCTTGACAATGGTACCTCCAAACATAAGCTGGCAAAAGAGTTGTCACAGATATTGCATGCTACTGGTAATAATTGTATCTCTCCCAAACTTTAAACAAAACCTACTTTTGAAGCAGACTAGAGGTCTGAGATTAAGTCCTCAGAAAGTGATACTTAGAAGGCTTTTTTTGCTTAAAGCCTCTTAAGCAGATGGTAACTGGTGCAGTTGCAAACTTGTGTTTATATGTTGTATTGTTTGTATTGGTGCCCTGAATTTTATAAACAGCTATGATTAAAAGGCATTCCTCTGGCATTGTGCTGTCCCCCATTGCCAAAGATACATTTTTTCCAATGTTTTTGGATTTGTGTTATCCCCATTTAAAAGGAAGGAGTAAATAACTTCTATAAGCCTTCAGAAATCTCTGTTAATGTCTCACGGCGCTTACTGGGCCTGTCTCCATGTTTCTCTCAGTCTTTCCCAGTCCTGTCTATCCTTGGGAACCTAAAGCAATTGAATTTAAGTTTTGTTGAGAATGAATGGAATAATCACATGTGGCTTCATGGTTTTGGTTTTGCTTCATTTCTCCTGCATCATGGCAAAAGAGAAGCTCTGTTAATCACATCAGTGTCTTCCAAAACCATCTCAGCCCCGTGTTTTTCTTCCGTAAGCTTTGAGCTGAATAGGATTTACACAGCTGTCCTTGTCACCTTTTAAAAGAAAATCTTTACTTGGGACTCTGGCACAAACCCTAAGTGTGTAAATGAGTGCTGGTATTACTTTTGGATCCTTGTCCTCTGAAGCATGAATATGCCTGGGAAGTAAAATCAATAGAATGTAGAAGCACATAGTAACAGTTTACAAAAACCAAAACAAATATCACAATCCAGCTGATAAACAGGTTTCATCTTTCTGTTCTTTGTAGGAGTCTTTTCTGACATTGTGATTGCAGTTGTTAAAAACACTTTCTTCATGGAGTCTTTTGGTTTCATTTGAATTAAAGGCAGTCTGCAGTTAAATGGGACCTGCTGTTGTTTTCATCTTGTAAGCAAAGGAGATGTTTATCAGCACTTGTGTATTTCACTGTACATTTTTCACGCTGTAGAATTTTCAAAGCATTTGCTGCTGTAAAACTGGGCCCAATTTTGAAGAAGAACTGTAGCATTAATTGATTTTGCTGGTAGAGGTGTAAATGGGGTGCAAAGTAAATTTCATGTGATTTTTCTCATTGTTTTTCTGAGTATCTTTTTGGTGAAATGAGCTTGCAACAAGTTTAAATGATAAATGAGCATTCTAATTTCTGCCTTGCAAGAAAAAGCTTAACAATATACAATATTGTTATCAATATCCAATATAACAATAGTGCAGTTTTAATGTGTGAAGCAAAGTAATATGGTGCATTTTAGCAAACACTTTAGATTTCTAGGATAATTTTTCCTCGTATGTTCAGGTATTGAGTTTCCCCTTATCTTAAACTGAAGCTTCCATGTGCATAGTGTTGTTCACAATAAATATACCAAATCTGTTCACTAGCTTTGGATCTTAGGACAAAACCAATATATTAGCATGTAAAATGCTTTGAACATTTTGTACATGGAGGAGTACTGTATAAGAAGCAGGCTACTTTCAGATATGCTTTAGTCAGTGCTGCCTTTGTGTATAGCAGAATTTTAGTCCCCTGGGGAAAGATTTACTAAGCATCAAACCAAATTCTTGCATTTTCTGATAGAAGTCACATTTCTGAGTTTAACAGAGAGCTGACTTTGAATTGGAAAAATAGTTATCTAATTAAAAGCTGAAAATCACAATGTCAGGAATGTTAGTTATTCTGAGCAAAATAGTCAGAAAGCTGAGGGAGAGGAAATAAAGATAGCTTTAAAAATGAAGAATTATGTAAATTAAGAAATTGAATGCTGTTTGTGATGGCAGGCAATATTAGGGAAACAATTCAGGACAAGAACTCTTAATCATGATTTTCAAACTAAATATATGAGTGATAGTTGAGGAGAAAGGTAAGACTTTGAAGACATTCAGAGTTGAGTTAGTGCAGTGACATTGCAGCTATCCCATCCCTTTTAAGATTTATTTCTTACGCTTCTTTTTAAAAATGTCTTTAACTCCTTTTTTGGAGATATGTACTTGTTGAAGGACTATATAGTGTGGTATGGATGGTGTAAGCCAAAAAGCCAGGCATTGCAGAACTTAGGCTCCTTGTTTCTGGCTCTGAATCCAAACAGACTACACATGAAGTCTCTAAAATCATCCTTTGTGCTCAGAAAAGTTTAGAGATTGGGTAGGAAGGCTGAAGAGTGTGTGGCAGCAGCTTTCAAGGGCTCACTCAGCAGGTGACACAAGTCAGCTGTTGGAAATAATGAAGTGTGTGCTTACCCACAACTAAACAGAAATTGAGACTGATTGAACAGATTCTGCCATGTGAGGTAAAAATACTTTGCTTAAACCTCAGTGAGGAACTGCTGATATTTCATCATTCCTTAAACTAGAATAAGACTCACACATAACATCTTTTTCTGTGAACCAAGGCTTTAGGAGAAGTTTAAAATGTCCTAAGGATCAATTTAATTTTTTACTAAAATGCATTTGAGTAATGTTCTCATACAAGATTATGGCAGATTAAATTGCGAACCCATTCTCAGATGCCTTTGTAATTCAGCTGATGTAATGGCTGCTTGATTTCCTTTTTTAGTTGCTTGCTACTTCAAAGCACTTTATTGCTCTGTTCTAAAAATTCCATTAATTTATCTGTTGCTGCCTTTTATAGTCTCAAAAGAATGTCAGCTTTGCTGTGAGAAATGCAAGTACTGCAGGGAGGTGATGAAGCAGTAACTGCTCTCCTAAAGACTCAGCTGCATGTTCAGTCCTTTCTCAGGATTGTTTTTGGAGGTGCTCAAGGCAGAGCAGCCTGTGGAAACAAATGTGCCTCAGTTTCAAGTGTACACAGAGGCCAGAGCTGATTGCTGCTGGTTGTAGCTCTCATCCAAGTGAGGTTTAGTAGAGGAATGTGCTGGTGGAGGACTGGGAACTGCAGCTTGTGATTTATGAATGTGTTTTCTCCTCTTTTTTTTTTTCATGAAGTAGAAAGAAAATAGCTTTGCATCTTGAATTTACTATTCAAGCCTAATTTATTGAGTATACTGACTCTAATACCAGAAATCAGTCATCTTAGCAATGTAGATGCTACTGGAAACTCTGGGCACTGCTCTTGTAGTGCCTTCTTTTTATCCATTGCTTTCTTCTGGATAACAAGGCCAACAAAATACTTACTCTCTATTACATCAACTGTTTAAGAGAACCTTGATAAAAGTTAGCTTTCAGTAAGTTTATCTTGTGATCATTGATCATTGTGACTTTCATCACTGAGTCTGACAGCTGAAATACTTTTCACTGGCTTTTGCCTGGTTTTTGAAAGCTGAAGAAAACGAATCATTCTCATACTGGAAGTTTATGCTCCCTTATTTTTGGTGTTTCAGCAGCACTTGGAAAGTCCATTAAGCAATGCTTGTTATTTTTGTACTGCAGGGGCTGCTGTGTAGTTAATTCTGTAGTTAAAGAATTTAAATATTTTGTGCATACTCAGCCTAACCACGTGTTACACACTCATATTTAGTATGACTTTGACTAATTTTTTTAACATTTCAATGCAGGCTCTATTAGATGTGTTGGTAGCCTCTAGGAAGTGAGCTCCCAGAATCACAGAATGCTTTGGGTTGGAAGGGACATTAAAGATCTAGTCCCAACTCCCTGCTGTGGGCAGGGACATCTCTCACTAGACCATGTAACGCAGATCCCAATCCAGCCTGGCCTTGAGTATCAGGGATGAGGAGTCCCCAGTGTCTCTGGGCAACTTCTTTCAGTGCCTCATTGCCCTTATAGTAAAACATTCCTTCCTAATATCAAATCTAAACCTACCCTTATTCAGCTTAATTGAAAACAAAAAAAACCTTGAAGTAATTTAAAAGTTGAATTAAAAGTTGCCTTGTAAAAGTGTAAAAGCAATCATTCAGCTTCCATCTATTTCTTTTTGCTAGACCATTGTAGTCTCTAGATGAGACATCCCAACCATTTCAAGTAATCCTTGTATTTACAGAGATGAAATGGGATAAGCTATTGTGAATCTGTAACAAAAGCTGTTCTGCTTCATAATTAATAATGAAAATATTCTTCCCCTTTCCAAATACTAAGAGGGCATCCTCTGTGCAGAAGCTAATAGCAATGTATTTTGTTTCTGTTCACATGTTCTGTTTTGTCCACTTGGGCATCAGGAGGGGTTTGTGTGTGCTTTTCTCTTCTGCTGTAAGTGTGGAAAATGCTATCAGGTTTTCCTGATCTTGTATCTTAAGTTTCAGCACAGTAATCGGCCAGTAGAATGTGAGCTTGTAGTGATTGACCATGTAATCAAGCAGGGGAAAATATTTTTGCTTTCTTGGCAAGGTGAAATACAAGGTGAATTTTGAAAAGGAAAAGAGAGTAAGTGTGTGGACAGACTGGTCCAAAGCTATGCTTTGTCTGTGATTCCATAAGAAAAATTAGCATTGTGCATATTTGTGTATTTGCAGGGCTCTAGTTTGTACATATTTGAAAGCCAAATTTATTTCTATGCAAGACCTGTAGTGTTAAGCCCATGTCTTAACCAGGCAAAATACAGTTAAGGGAATAAAATCTGCTTCACTTTGTGCATTTAAACCTCTACTAATTACATAGTTATGGCTGGGAAGGTAAGCTTGGGAAAGGGAATGAGGAGCCAACCTCTTAAAAGAAGGATTTGTTTCTTTCTTTCCCTGTTACTTTCTGAAGAAATTCCCAGGGGTATTTGACTTTGCTTAAATGGATCATTGTTAAAGGACCAGCAATCTTAGATACAAACAGTGAGAACAGAAATTTCCTCTCCATTACTCAAGTTGCTACACTTTAGGAAGAGAATAAGGTAGTTATAACATGTTAGGCTGTGGGAATTGAGGGTAAGCATGGGGTGACACAGTGCAAGGAAACATAAAGTATTTCTGTAGGTTACCAGCTCTGTTATGCCTGTCACCTTAAAGCCTCTTTATTAACATTTCTTCCAGACACTGAGGTCATTGCATGCTATCTAAGGCTGAGAATGAAATCTTAGAGATGATGAGTCTGAATGTAGATACATTAAATTTTTGCACCCAAAAACCAAAATGTAAGATTGCTTTTTTTTTTGCTTCGTATGACAGTCAAGTTTGAGGTCTGTTTTGACCAAGATATGATCTAGATCACCAGTCATTCATTTGTACTTTTGTACTTTGCTGCAGGGTAGCATCCTGCCTCATTTTCCCTTTCAGAGGAATGGTGTGGCTGCTGGAATCTTCAGATACCAATGTACAGTTCAGAGCAGTTGCTCGCATGACCACTGGAAAAAAGGGAATCCAAAAGCTCTTCATTGCTGAACTCATGCCTCATAGTCTCATAGGCTTCTGCAGGGGGATTAGGGTGTGCAGTTGCAAAGGAGTGGAAGCCAAAATTTTGACTTATGGTATTAGGAATCTATTAAAATGAGTGAGTAGACATGATGAGGATAGTAATGCACTGAATGGTTTTATTGCTGCAGTGAGTTTAATCCTTTTAGCCTTTTTATAGAAATAACAAAGCTTGACAGGGTTATTAGTGAAGTATTAATGAAATCCACCAAGCTATGCAGATGTCTGCAAAGTATAGCATCCAAAACAGTAGAGTTCATTTTTTAAGTTATCGGGGGGTAGGGCTGTGAAAGAGAAGCTAAATGGGCAATGGCAAACAAAATTTAAAGACTGTAACTTAGAGACAGACAACATCTCACTTCATACATCCAGTAGATTTTTGACCATAACTTCCCATATGAGTAAGTCTGGCCTATCAAGTGGGATGAAAAAAAGAGATGGATGCTAGATAGAGTCATTTTAATTACTTGGTTTTGTTCCATTGAAATGTGGTTGCCAGGATATTGTTGCCTGAGTTATATAGAAGACATGCAGATGCTATATTCTTGCTTGTACAGAGGATGAAAACATTTTTGCAAAGTTTTCCCATTTGAACATTTCTCATGCAATTGAAAAATCCTGTTTAATAGTCATATCTGAAATGTTGCATTCCCTCTGCTCCTCAACTTGAACAGAGAAGTTACTCTGGATGTGAAGAATCCATCTGAGATGAAAGAAACAAGAGAGACCTCAGCAAGGTAAGAGATTGAATTTGAGACAGATATTCTCATTTAATTTCTACTTTTATACTTGGATAAATCAACATGTTCAGATCAAGTGAACATACTGCTTTACCACTCTCACTTTTTTAGGCTAATATAGGATTATAAAAGGACTAACTTTTGAAGTAGGGTGATTCAGGCTGCTTACTCAGATGTCTTGCCTTGCAAGAGTACATAAAAACAAGGCCCCTGCTCACCCTAGGCTGGAGTGTGACGTATCAGTACTGAGGCTTCACTAGCCCAGCAAAGGCGGCATAGAGCTAATTAAGTTATTGTAATGCCTGGACTGTCTTCAATATCTCACTTAAACCTGGCTTAACTCTATTTGTTGTAGAGCATTAGGGCTGCACAGGTTCAGAGGAGGATTTTAAAATAGTTAGATAATGACTTTTGAGTTCATAGGGAAAGGAATAAAGTGTCTCCTGCAGCATAAACATGCAGTTATCCCAGATAAAACGGCACACGGGTTCAAAATCAATAGATTTTAGAAAGAACCATTTTAATTCTTCAGTTTAATTCTTCTTTCCCTTTCTTACAATTGCATTTATAGGTTATTTGAATGTAGAACAAGTTGGGTTTCTTTAATAATATCCGAATGATCAGAAAGGGCAAAAAATGAATCTTCAGGGCAGAAAATATTTCATTTAGGGGCTACACATTTGGGTCTGATTTCAGTGATTTTAGATTTCTTCCTGCCTTATAATTAATTATCACATTGCCGGAAGTCTTTTTGGTTTTGGGGTTTTTTTGTGCTTTTTTTCCCCTTTTCCTTAAATGCTTCTTTAACAAAATATTCTGAAATCCTGTTTGTTAAATATTTTTACTTGTATGAACGTATCACACTTCCTAATAACTTCAGGTCCTTTCCTGGGAGCAGTGTTTTCTTACTATTCCTCCTTTGCAGTCTTTATTCTACCATGGATTTGCAAACAACCCTTCTTCCCCACTCCTTGTTCTTGTGGCTTGCAAGAGTTAAATTCTTCTAACAGTCCGAAGAATTGCTCTAAAGTTCCTGTGATTTGGCTAAGAAGTAACATCTATTAGCCTTGGTGACAGCTTGGGCAGCAGGA
>NW_005054416.1:838529-867800 GCF_000277835.1 Geospiza fortis | reverse complement strand
AGGAATGCTGTGGATTATAGGTTGGTCTAGCTCAGCAGAGGGGCAGAACATGAAAACTATAAGTAAAATCTTAGAATTTTTTTTCCCTGCAGCTGGGTAGTGTCCTAGTCACCCATCATATAACTAAATTTACCCATAATAACATATGTTACCAATGTGTCCAAGCAAATTAAGGTGTACACAAAAGGCAAGGCAATTTTACCATACTGAGAAGGGCCACAAGGTATGTGGTAACCACCCCTGATAAAGAATTGTATTTTGTCCAGAGGCATAATTCGATTTCTGACTGAAGTGTCAAAAATTGGATAATACAATATCAGATAACTGTTAAGTCACTCATAGAAGGAAAATAATCCTAGGCTCTGTTTGAGGAAATCCTGGAACAATTCAAATAGTGTTTCTATTTTATGAAATTCTCTTGTTTACATGGCACTGATCTGGTAAGGGAACAATTTTGGTTTTCTATAGTGCAACCATAGTTTGGTTTTAATTATGCTGAAATGTACGTATTTTTTCTTTCTTGGCCTGAGACATTAACTGGAATTCCCTGTATGTTTTAGCTAACAATAGATACTTGGCTGAGGTGTCTCACAACTTAATGCTTATAAGGCTTTAAACATAGCTGTGCTCTCAAATTGTTCCCATAAATGTGATCACACTCTTCTTGCTCAGGCTTTGCTGGGCTCCTGAGCCCACAGGGCTTGCATGCAGTCAGTTTCCAAGGATTTGGTATGCACTGACATGCTTTTCTCCTTTGGCTCTGGCATTTTTCCTCTGCTGCTGCTTCACAGTAGTAGAAATCTAAATCCCAGCTGTTCAGGGAAACATCCTAAATGTTTGGGGGTTTGTCTTGTTTGAGGACAAGTAACTGACTAAGAGATTCCTCACATTACTCCATACATTCTGTGTCTTAAGGCTATGGTTCAAGTCTTCCAAAAATGATAGACTAGAAGAAACTGTAGTTTTCAGGGAGTCTTAAAACAACATGAAACTTTACTTAATGGCATGAAAAATACCCAGTTTCAACAGAAACAAAACAAAATCTTCCTTTCTCTATATCTTGTCTTATCTGCCTAAAACAGTCTGGGGACTGAAGGATGTTCATGAATCTGTCATTTTTGTCTTCTAAACCATGATGTTCATCCAGCTTAGTACAATTTGTCCTGACTAGGTTTTTGCTCCTCACCTTGCCTATTTCTTATTGTTTTCCTCTTCCAGCTTTGTGAAGATTATGCCAGTCTCATCTTTGTTTCTGTGGACTCAGTCATGACTCACAACTTCTTCCCAAGAGACTCCATCTCTTTTTTTTCCTCTTTGTTTAAAGATGACTCCCAAACACCATCCCTAAGATGGATAGTATTAGCAGCTCTAGCTAACTCTGGCCAATATTCTTAATAGTCTATTTTTATAGCCAGAGCAGTAGAAAAAATTCAGCCTTTTCCATTGTTCCTAGCTTGGTGAATATATCTACTCTATTAGCAGGAGAAGCACCCTTGTTCTATGGATCCAGCAATTTTCAGAGTGATACTATTGTAGAAACTCTTAATACACATATATTAAGAGTTATTCAACTCTTATGAAATCCAAAATTATTACTTATTCCATTGACTTTCACTTAATTTGCATGTGCACACATGTTGAAAAACACAGCATCACTCCAGTTGGATTCCTGTTGGCTTAGTGCTACAAGTCAAAGGAATGCTGATTGAATTTGACATGTAAAATTCAAATTGGTATGGTGACTTTTGCACAGTTTTTCTTGCCCCCTCCTGATGTCAGGTCATTTAACAGTTTAATCACCAAACCACTTGTGTAAACAACTGTTTATTACCTCTTTTCTTTGATGGTGAGCTTCTTTCCTGCAAACACATCAGGCTTTGGATAGAGAGCTTCAATTTATATAGCTTTGTCTGCATACTTATCAAAGGCAAAGGATGAAGTTATTCTGAGCATTGACTTAGCCACATCTATTTACTGAATCCTGTAGCTTGTAAAGTGGTATGGCATTTGCACATCCTTATTTAATATTTGACTGTCTAAATTTTTAAGATGACAAGCTGATAATAAGATTTTGCATCTTAACTTTTTGTAATTGCCTGATGTCAAAGTTGTGCATATTCTCTACTCCAGCTGAAATAGCTTCTCTCTATTTAGTTGTCCTATTGGCTGAATCACTCCCAAGTCATGCTGATATTTCCCAATTACTTGATTTTAACTGATGGTTTTCAGAGCTTTGTTTCTGTTGGATGTAAACTCAGTCCCTGCAAGAAACAGTGTGTGAGAAGAGAAACCTAAATTAAAGGGTTTTAAAAAATGTGTTTTGGGCTACAAAATGCCCAAATAGAAATAAATGTTAATCTATTGGGAAAAATGTGTTTGCCAGGCACAGCATTCCTTATTTCTTTTGAAAAGTAAGTAAAACAGGGATAGCTGTGTAAACAAATACCAAAAAACATTTTGATGTGATCAGGCTTTGAGCAGTTGATAAGAAGATACAATGATCTAGAATAGATCCAAAGGTATAAGGCTGAGCAGCCCTGCTAGTTTTTAGAGACTAAAACTGAAAAAGAAACAAATAAGAAATGTGAATGTAAAGAATGTGTCTTTGAATATAGCAGAATGAGCATAGTAGTTTGGGATTTTTTTAAGAGGCATCAAAGTAGGATAGAAAGCAAGTTTTTAAGAAGTGTATCAGAAAGTATTACCCAACTGTGCATTTCCCCAAAGAGGGATCAAGTGCCAGAGTGAACAAGCAGCACTTTGATTTCAATGTGCTGGCTGAACAGCTTTTTCTTGGGGGTCCTTTTGACCACAGTTTAAAAAAGGATAATTGCTTTTACTCAAAATTGCAACTGCATGGTCTTCCAAGAGGACTAAGAATTCCCAGGAAGGGGTTGTTACCTTGGTGACTGTTTTTAACAAAAAAATCAGCAGGTTCCCTTTAAAGAATAATGCAATTGCATTGTACCCTAGGCAGGCTTCAGAGGGAAGGGAAACCAGAAGTCAAAAGATTTGATTGACAAGTTGATTTTGAACAGGATGCAGGCAGCTAGGAAACATTCATAGCTTTGGTGAAAAGTAGGGACAGCACCTAAACCACTGTGAAGTCATGTGATTAACTCAGAAACAGTGGAAGCATTTCCAGGGACAAGGAATGCTTGCTGACTGCTGACAGTCATTTTTCCTAATTGAAGCAATCCCCTGCAAATGCAACCAAGGCTGTCAGTCAAGAGAGCCTGATGAAGCAATACTGAATAGTTTTCTTCCTTCCTCTGGTAAAAGCTATGCAGCTTGTTCTAGGGAAAACATCAGTCTGGAGAAATCTCCTTTGTTTTATGTCCATCACTGTGTGGAGGAATGGAGCATGTTTTTTTGTTTATGCTCTGTTTACATTCCTTATGGTTCACTGCTCAGGGGTTCTGAGCACATGTGTGAATCCCGTTCAGGGTGGAAGGAAGCAGATTTAGAAGCCGAGCTGCTGCCAGCAGTTCTCATCCTTCTGACAAAAGTCCAGATGAACTTCTGGGGGATAGAAGGTAAAAACTGGAGGGACTTTCAATCTGAATGTTTGCTCTCTCATACAAAAGCAGAACGGGTGTTTCCACTCTGTTCCAGCCCCACTGGAGGGAGAAAGAGGGAATGTGAACTCCCTGCCATCCTGGGACCTGCAGGGGACTTGGGGCACCTCTTAACTTTGCTGTCTTACTGTACAACATCCAGGCAGAGCAGGATACCGTGGCACTCTGAGATGCTGCAGTTATAAGTCATACTGGCAATTTCTTCTCTTGCTAAACCTTCACTACAGTGGCAGCATCAGAATATGGAGTGGCTGGATTCAGGGTCAGTTAATATCCTTAACCTTTAGTTAAACTCTCTCAGTTCCAGGAACCTCATATCTCATCAGAGTTACTGGATTCTCACATATTCTTTGTCTAAATAATATTGCTGTTTTGGTTTTGTCCTGGATGGTCTTGGGGTTTTTTTTCTGTTATGGGGTAGTAGGTGAATGAAAGGTCTGAAGCTGTTGTGGATGGAGATTCTGTGTTTTAAATAAAGCAAACACTGTCTCAAAAAGCAGAATCACTTGCTCTGGTGATCACAACACAGAACCAATAAGTGTTTCATTGCCTTGTTGCAGTAGGGCTTGATTCATCTTGGAATATACATTTCCTAGTAATGGTATGCCAGTCTCATTTTGTGACAGTTCCATATATCACAAGGTGACATTGATTTTTATATAAATGTATATGTATGGATATATGTAGGTTAAAGTATCTACTTATGAGATCTTTTACTGTTAAGTTTCTTTGTGTAAGACTGTTGTTAAGCTTAACATTTCCTTTGAAAGAACAGATAAATATTTGCTTTTTAAATTCTGTGAAAAAGTCTATGAAAAATAGAAAATATTGCTTACAATTAAAGCCAACAAAACATCCCTAATTTTGCTGGCATTTTTGAACAAACACTTATGTCTTTTAGAAATAGGACCTTCACCTTGAGGAGGATCTTGGGAAGAGAGCATACAGAAAAATAGATCACTGGCTTTTCATTAATAAACATCCACCAGGAAAATACGATCAGACAAATGTACGGGAACAAACGTAGAGAGGAGGTTTGAGGCCTTAGATCAGAGGTGAAAAAGTCACAATCTAATTGAGAGGGGAGGATGAAAAGGAGGATGTGCATGGAGCAGGTAAAGAAAATGTAACTTTAGTCTCATATTGATAGTGGTATATCTTTCCAACAGATCATAAAATTGTATTTTAGGCAGTTCTGGAGGCACGGCAGAAATGCAGTGTGCTTCAAGGGCTGTCTGGCAAAAATTTCCACTGCAACGCATCCTGTTAAACATAAATAAAGAATGAAGCACCAGCAGCCACTTCTATGTGAAGCTGCAAAAATGTAAAATCAATGACTATTAATCCCAGCTTTGCAAAGGTTCAAGGCAGACAAACATTTAGCTATGTGCATATGGTGATAGTGACTATGCGTAATCAATTCCTGTTGTTTTCTGAAACTGCAGACATGTGCTCAGTAGAAATGTGTTATTTGAGACTTTTAAAAAAATAAAAATTGGATATGTCCAAAGAGACAAGCAAAAATTATGTTGCAGTCCCAAATTCAGTCCCTTTTCTATAGAAAATCAAGTTGCTTCTTTTAAATTTTCTAAAACTGTATAAAATTTTCTAAAACGTATATAGTATATATATAACAAATTTTGCTCCCCTTTTATTTTGGAAACAGTTGAAACATGCTGGCTGAAAAACAAAATTTTGAAGCCAGTCACTTTGATCCAAATGATCACATTTGTGTCATAGCTCAAATATCTGAAACTGCAAAGGTGCAGTGTTACAATGGAAAATGACAGACAACATCTACAGACATTCCTACTGATACTATTTTTTTCCTTTTTTAATTGCATTAACTTAATATTGTCTAAGGAAAAGTACAAAACCACAAACCATCCAATGTACCCTGCAACAGACTGGCAGCAGCAGTAATCAGTCAACAATAAATGTATGTTAAAGCTTTTTTCTAAAATTCTACTGGTAAAGGTGGAATAACATTTCTGTCCATATTTTGGGAAACTTTAGAACAAATGACAGTGTAAAATTGTAGCATTGAAAGCAGGTGTTAACCAAAATTAGGCTCTGACCAGGATTTATGCTTATCTTTACTTTTTGCTCTAGGAATGAAAGTCACTTACAGTGTACCTAATAAAATCTTCCCACATTGCTTCCTCAGAAGTCTGATATTACCATGTGGTAAGCATAAACTTCAACCTGCAAATAATTCTTATTCTTAAAATCTAGAGCTGTTAATTGAGTACAAACATTCTGGGTAGGGGATATGCTGGTATCAAGTTTCATATGAGATTGGCAATTTTTTATGATTAATTCAGCAAGGGAATGTAATCTTAAGTTCTTAAAAATGTCTGTCTTGCATCCTTTTCCTGCAAATCTGAAGTATCTTCTTGCAATATTTTAATTTCTAGATTGGAATATGGCAGGAAGTCCAAATTCAGTATGAATTCTGAATTCAGGAAGAAGTATAGCATTTACCAGTTTGGCCTAGATTGGTGTGCAGTACCAGTCTCCATCACTTGTACTTCAGATTACCAGATGATGCTATTATGTGTTTGTATAGCTGTGTGGAAGGAGAAGCTTGTAATCCTTTGGAACTCTCCTTTGGAATCCTTTGGAATTCTTAATTTCTGTCTAATTCCCACACAACCAAAGTGAGACGCTGCTTAGTGATAGTAATAACTACTCTCTTCAGCTTTCCTAAAAGATGCCCTGAAAATAATTTTAAAACTTCATCCCTATTCTTCTTCAGGAATCCTGCTATTGTAGATCACATCTTAACCCCTCACCGCCACCACCCCCAAAATCAGAACAGAAAATGAGCTCTGGTGGGAGAAGCTCTCTATACATGATTAATTACCCAATGGCTATGACTGTGTCAAATCTTCTGGAAGATTTTCTTTGATTGATAAACTTTCCTTTTTTATTTCATTCCTCCCCCCCAAAAAAACTCCAAAACCCATCAGCTTTTTTTTTTAATGATATCATCTTCCCAAGAGGATTTTCCCTAAACCACAGGACAATGACATAACAATGTATTTAATGTATTGCTTGTAGGCATGCTAAGCTTTCAACTGCTATTAACAGAAATTAAAGCTCAACCCCAGAAAACAATTAATTAGACTAAGTGAAATGTATCCATGACCTTGGAAAATTCTATGTATGCTAAAAATATTTGCTATATTTAGCTTTTGGCAGGCTAGGTTTTAAGGGCATGGAAACAGTCACTTCCTTGCCCACAAAGGTTTAAATTTCTGATACTGTTTTGCTTTCCCATAAGTCATTATAAACATCCTAATTTGGAACTCCATTTTTAAAACCACTTTCTTAAAGGGAGGAGGAAAAAAACAAGACATGAATATGGGAAAAGAAAATATAATGATTGCTGTAAATACTTTGACTAACATTTGTCCAGAAGGACTTGGGCATTGAAACTGTGTTTGTCCGTTTGGATCATTTTATTGATCATGTAGCAATGAAAACTGGAAAACAGATTGACATTTTTTTCTTGGCCCCTGCCTGTTTCTCATATAGAGATTATTAGCTGGCTATTTTGGGACTGAGAAAAACATTAGTTTTTTGTAAATAAAAAGACTTGTGGCTTGGTGAGGAGGAGTTTTGCAGGCACTTTCAGTCCTTGTCCCTAAAGTCTCAAATCTTTCCATCTAACTTGGGCTGGTTTACAGGATCATTTCGACCTCAATCATGGCATCAAAGCAAACTTGATTTTTCATTGTTGTCCATAGAGATGTTTTCTTCAAGATGACTGGGCTCTAGCAAACCTGTCCTTACCTCCTACAGGCTCTGCAACTGCATATTCTTTTAATTTAGCATTTCTGATTCATGTGAAAAGCTTCTCTTTTTGCTGGAGAAAATTCAAGCAAATTTCCTGCCTTTCAAAGACTCATCTAGATAAGTTGCTGCATGAACATTATTAAAAGTTAATAAAGTTTGTTACATTTTGTGTAAATGATCTAGCATAGCTGACTGGAAAAGTGATATTGAGTAATACCACCCTTTTGAACCAGCACACATTTTAGTTCAGTTTTTCTGGGTTGCATTTGGGGTTTAATATTCAGCAGAATGAGTCCCAGATGGGAAAATTTTATTGCATGTTTTTGCCTTGGATTTTTTTGTTTAATATATTAAGTTAGCAGAATTGTTATTTTTGTTTCTTTTCCTCCTGTCTGGATGAAGCTGGCAGATAAGAATTGCATACATAAATAAGATTTGTATGGTGGGTGCCATCAGATGACAGAAGGTAAATTCAGTTTTGTGTGCACTATGATGGTAGCAGCATACAAGCCAAAAAAGCAATTGAAAACATAAATTGGATGCAGGACTAAATATTTAAATTCAGAAAAGTGTTCTGTGCAGAAAAACAAAAGGACACAGCAAAAATTTGGCATAAACTTTAACTCAGCTAACTGGTTTTTCCATACAGTTGAGAAATAAGATGATGAGAATGATTCAATTAACAAAATTGTCAATGCACATTGTTATTTGGGAGGTGGACAGAGATGCATTCTAAGTGTGATGCAAGTGAAGTTTTAACTGATAAAAACACCTTTGAGATGCTTTTAAAATGGAACATGAAAACTCATGTCCTAGAACTCCAGTTTTAAGTGCAAATGTTATCACTTCTGCTGCAAGTTTTTAGCCTGTCTGATGAATAATCTTTATACTTTAGTCACTGGATAAAAAATAGAGCATGAAATCATGACTTGCCATTACAGATGGCTATTACAGATGCTCAGGAGGGATAATAAAGAACATCTTAATGCAAAGTGTCTTTAAGTCCTGAAGCATAAAACCTTCAAATATAGCAGTAACAATAACAATAAAGTAAATCTTAAAAATGAGAATTCTCAAAAGCTCAAATGAAGATATTTACAACTATTTATACACAAATATGCTATTTAAGCTAAAGTTCTCATCTACCAGATTGCCCAGTTAAAGCCAGAACTAGAAAAAAACAAAGATTGTGGCGGCAAGATAACTTTTCTGCTGTTGCTAGATGGAGCTTGTGCTTGAAAATTGTAGTCCACCCGGGAACTTCATTTTTGGAGTACCTTACCTCTACTTCAGCCTGAGAGGCAGAAGTCTCCATTCATTCAGTATGACAAGTATTTTAGTGCTTGTGTTTAGTGCTGCTTTTCACCTTCTCAAAGGCACAAATAAAAATCTTAGAACTTGAGGAGCCCAACCCAGGAAACTTAACATTGCTGTGTTAAATTTGCTACTCCTGCACTGCTGCTTTCTCGTAGGTCACAGAGCTGTGAAAATCAGGGAAATGGGAAGGTAAATGGTGAGATGAGGGCACACACATCCCATAACCACCAAGCCATATGTAACTGCAGAGAACTGCCTCTAGCTACTCTGAAATACTTCAGATACTTGTAAAAAAAAAAAATTCATGCTCTCCCAGGGGTCTACAGTAGTGGAATACTGGCAACATAAATATGTTGTGTTATGGGGGAGTTGCCAAGCCATCTGTGTTAGAATGCTTTTTAAAAAAATAGATATCACCAGATCTTAAAATAAACAAGTAAACAAGTGACTTTTTTTTATATGGTACATGCTACTATGCTTTCTTTATAGAATTTTAACAATCTACTTGAAATAATTCAATTTTAGCTGCTAATATTTCATCATTCAGTAATTTAGATTTTAGCTAGCAGCTTTCACCTCTGTTTGGCCTGAAATCATTCACATTAAACAAATCTCTGGACAAAGGATCTGCCAAAACTATAGAATAAATTATACAAAGCAGTTTCAGGAGCAGAAGATTGATGGGAAGCCTTGTTTTCCTCCTCTTGTGAGTACCTCCAGGATCCTTCTGTGTCCTCTAAATCCTACATAGACAGCAGGGGTCACGTTTGTGTGCTGCAAGTAGAGGGGCCAAACAAAACAAAACTGAAACTCTGCTGCTATAGGTTTTCTCCATAGTAGGGTCAGTAGCCTAAATCTGCTTTACAAACATTGGTTTTTCACTAACTCTCTGGGAACTCTAAAATATTGTGAGGCCTCAATTACTTTAAGAAATTTGGGCTAAATTTGGCCAACAGTTGTTATAGGATGCTGGACCAATGAACAAGCAACTTCAGCAAAGAGTTTTATTTCCCAGAGGACGACAATACTGTAGGACAGTAAACAACTTGTTCTTGCCCAAACTGGGTTTAAAGCATTGCTCTGAAAAGGACAAAAGCAGATTTAACAGAAACACAACTGTTGTAGACAAATGAAGCATTTGACACTTGTGGCCTAGAAATTCTGAGATAATAAACCTGAAAAATGATGAATTACAGGTGCTAGTAAAAACTCTGTGACTGCGGATAGTTAGATGGAAGACTGAAACCATGCTGAGTCACAAGAAGCTATTTCAGAACTTGAGTTTGTGGGTACTGAGATAGTAATTGAAAAAGATGAAAGGAGGTGTGTTAATATGCCTTGTCAGTGTCAGTAATGGTGTCAAGTACTATAAGTGGACAAAGGGCATCAATACCTGAAAAGGTAAAAAAAGGAAAAACCTAGCTGCTCCCTTTATGTAAGGAGCAAGCTTAAGCTCCAATGTTGTAGAAGTTTTCAGAGCCTTTTTTCACTGTGTTGATTTTTGGAACTAAGAATGTCTGAAGTGTAGAATAACAGACTTTCTAGTGCCAGCTGAAAGATGATGTGGCACAAAGCAGGTGCTCAGCTTCTAATTTTCTGTGCTTTGTTGCCATCAACTCATCTTTGCCCACTTCTCCTACAAGCCATACACCAGTCCCCTATGATGCTCTTCAAGTCGAATCATCAAATCCTTACTTTGTCTGATTTGTTTCTGCCTTACTGCTCTTACCAGGTATTGTCCAAAGACAGTAATTTAGTATTGTTCACTGCTTTCTCTTAAAACAGCCCTAATACATCCCTTCAAAACTTACAACTTACTATCCAACAATTTTAAATGCAATCTGTTGCTGTTTGGGTTTTTGGGGTTTTTTTTTTGTTTGTTTTTTAATGTTACCCACCTTCTTTTCTCTTGTCTTTTCTTCAGTTGTGAAAGGATTTTTGGATAGTTTGGCTTTCTTTTCTTTAATAACTTCCCAGCACTGGGCATTAGAGAGCCCTTAGTTAGGATCTGTGGGTGTAATTGTAATACTCATAAGTAAATAGTCTGAAGTAGCTAAAGGGCTGAAGTAAAATCTCTGTCAGTTTTAGAGCTGAGAGCTCTGAATCACATTCACGATTGCTCTGTAGATACCTGAATGTACTGTGGTAAAGGTTTTGGGTTTCTTTTCCCTCTTCAAGCCTCATTTGTAGCTACATTCTCTCATGGGATACTGTGGACTTCATTGGGAATTATTCCTACTCTGCAAGTGGAGAGCAGAGCCCATGACTGGACCGAAGCCAGCGTTCTTTAAAAGTTCACATGCCTTCTATTTGCTCTCTAATTTAGACTCCTTCTGACCAAACAAAGGGAGGGGGAAAGGAAAGAAAAATAGTAGCATCTGTGTCAGTAAAAAATTCTAAGGGTTAACATAACATGATGTAAACTGTTTCATCTGTTCTTCCTACTTGCCCATTTTAATCAGAAATGAGTAAGTAGAGCTTATATGCACTGAACTTGAAGAATGCTAATGGGATGTCTGCATCATGTTGTACCCAGAGTACTTATGCCAGAATAGGAGAGCCTTTAATTCTGTAACTCTCTGGGACAAGAAAAGCTTTCTGAAGAATTACTTTAAATTTAAACTCTCATTCTAACGTTAGGCAGCCTGTTGGATCTCTGAGTTAAAAATTGCTTCAGCTTTAGTTACTAGAGCCAGATGCAACATTGACCTTAAATGGTAAAAGCTCCCAAGAGTGAAAGAGAGGCTGGCCCGAGGGGAAAGAGAGGAATAACTGAAGTTTTAGGTAAGTAATCTCTATAACCAGGAATAAGCTCTTTTTCAGCCTGAAACAGAACGGAACCATTTTTCCTCCTTAAAGGTACAGTACCTTGTTCTTGTGATACTGAGGAGCTGGTTCTTTACTTCTTCTCCCCCACCCCTTCAAATTCTACCTCTTTGTCAGATTTTAGCTGCTTAAAAACTGGGTGTAGTCAATGCAACCTCGTTCTGCTTGCTGTTTGGGACTATACAAGAATGAAAAAGAAAAAGCTGTGTTAATTATACTGAGACTTGAATAATAAAGGTATGTGGTGAGTAATTCAAGGTAACCGGATTCCCAGATACTGTCATCTGTATTGTACTAACCAAGAGGGAGTCTAAGGAGCAATCCATATCATAGAGAAACAGATAAGTCACAGATTGCTCTTTTTCTTATTAATTATGATTTTCCTTCCCTCATGCTTTTAACAGTGCTGGAGTGGTTCATGTTGGTGGATTATCTACTCGTCTGGAACTTATCTTTTAAAAAGGTATTTCCAGAGCCATTTCTTTGTACAGTCTCTGAGTTTAGTTCTGTTAGATGTAAATTAATGCCACAAAGTTGTATTTAATTGGAATGCTGTAAAGAGAAAAACAAATATCTTTAAAGTGTTAAAACATGTTTCCTTTAGTTTAGAAAAATATCTTTATTTCCTTTTCCTGATATTGATTTTCAGTTTTATCTTTAATGCTATCCTGCATTAAAGTGTATTTAATTTCCTTGATAAATTAAAACACATTTTTGTCTTACTAATATGTATATCAAGGTCTTCTTTTGCTTTAGACAGCAAAATGTAAACAACCTGAAAGAATGAGGTCGGTGCAAGGAAGTGATAACTGAAACTGGGGACTTAGGTTTCTGTTACTAACTCACATTACAAGCAAATTGTGTTAGTGAGTTGATTTTTCAAATCTGCATAGCATGGTTTCACGTGGTGAAAAATTCTCTGCAATCAGTAGTGAATTTCCTTCTCTGTGGAGTGATTAGAGCATAGTTTTTAGTTTCTGCCATACAGAGATTGGGTGAATTTAGAGTTCTGAGTCTAGACAGTGTTCTTGTGAGTGCTGACAGTCACTGCATTTATGTTTCATATGGTAGGTGTTGTGTACACTTTTGTGAAAGTTTTCTTCATCCAGCTTCAAGAGGCTGTGATAAATGAATCTTACTTGTTAAAGCATTTCATATCTTGTTGCAAAACTTGGAATAGTTTTCTTTTTCTCTGAACTATCATTAGTGAACAGATTAGTACATTTAGGTTAAACTTCTAGCAGACCTTCATGTTTTACATCAACAGTAATATCCCAAATCAGCAATTAGACCACACTTGGAGCCTAATAATCTAATGATACAACTCACAGAAATCTAAGCTTATTAGAACAGTGGAAAATAAGAAGCCGGTATATGAAATGCTGAATACTGAGGGTCCTCGCCTACACAATGTTCTTGTATTTCGGGCCTCCAAAGACCTCGTTCTGATTTGTTGATCTTGCATATGTTACTTTACTTGTGATGTTTTATGCAACCCTTCAACTTCTGCAAGGGAGTACAAGTTTAGATGGTATTCTAGAAGGTGTTTAAGTTTCCATGACTTACTTTTAACAATATGTAAACATTGGGATAACTAATCAGTGTCTAAGTCCTCCAAGTGTGAACCAAGTATATATTTCTAATACATGATATAGCTCTTCAACAACTATTATTCTTGTCTTACACAGTTCTTTTTTTATTTTGTAACTTAGAATATGTAATGAAGTACCTATGTGTAAATTTGTCTTCAGTAAAGGAATTGTGATGACAAAAGTGTAATTTAATATAAAAAGTACGAGTTGGCTTATTTGTGCATGGTGAATATTGTGTTAACATAGCACTGATAAGTACCTAGGATTTTCATAGTATTTAACTTTTAGAAATCCATCTGCTTTAACTTTTAGAAATCTATCTGCTTCACATTCTTCTGGATTGAACTCTAAATTGTCTGTGAGCATGAAACCTATATGCCTCTCTACTTTGTATCATTTTATATGTCAGTTTTAATAACTATAGTCCTATTTGTCTGGGAGGCAAACATTGGAAATTAAGAATTATCTAGCAGTCAGATTAATAACTCCAATGTTTAGCCCCAGCTGCTTCCATTCTCCTTTCAATCAGTCTGTTTCCTGTTAGCTTTTAAGGGTAGTTTGGTGTCAAATAACTTTTTAAAAAGTTATTTAGGACAGACTACAGCAAGCTATAGGGAGTTGGACCTGGGAGAGACAGGTATGAAAGCTTCTCCTTTCAAGGGTTGTATATGTATGTTCCTCACATGGAGTTCTCCTTCCTCATCTATTTGCTGTTCTTAGACAAATGTCTAAGTCCAGGAAAAAGAAGGATAAAATGGCTTGTGAGTGGAAGGGGAAAGAAAATCCTTGCTGTTTCAAGATTCATGGGCTATTTAAAGATCTGGGGGATTTGTGGGCAGAGAATACATCTTTTTGCTGTCCTATCTTGCAGGCTTCCTGTAAACTAAGCAGAAGAATTTCCTTGTGATGTGCTCTCTGCCTGTGCTTCCTTTGAAAAGTGGGTCAAAGAGATGTTTTGGATCTTGGTATCACTGACAGAAAGGAAATCTGAGTGGGTGATGGATCTCTGTAAGCTTCTAAGTGACTCAAGACATGAATTACTGCTTATGTACGAGTGTAGAGCTGTTGTGGAGAGCTAAGACTGTGACTTATGGTAGTGCCTTGAAATAATAACTCACTTTCCCTCCCTGGAAAGTAGATCCCAAGAATTCTGAAAAGGAGAGAGGGATTTGTTATTTAGAGCAAGTGGACTTGTAACCTTAGGTTTTGATGGAGAGCTTCAGCTCTAATAGCATCCCTGGATTTAATCCTCTGATCTAAGTAGGTAGATGTAATGGGTTTTTTGCTTTATATTTCTTTTCCTTTAGGTTAATTTCAGTGTGTCTATCGTTACTTTTACAAAAAACAATTTGAGAATGAAATTTTACTTAGGAATTGCAAAATGTATTAAATATCTAAAAGATTGAAACAACAAAACCGACAACAAAGATCACACGCTTACCTCCATTTCATAGCTGAAATCAAAAATGCCTTACCATGTGCTAAAACTTTCGCTTATCCTTAAAATGTGCAAAACACAAAATCTTTAGGTATCACAAGTAATCTGGAACCTGTAGTAATTTGGATATCTCTAGAGATCTGTGGATTTACACAAGTAAGGCCTGTAGAATATGATTTTCCAATGCTGACAGGGATTGCTGGGAGAGGATGAGAGGAGCAGGGAGGGAAGCATGCAAACCTGTCAGCTAACGTGTGTCAAGTGAGTATGTAAACCTGGAAATCTTTTCCCCAGCTGAAGCATATTCTGTTGTTTTGTTGTGATGCACATACATACTTTAGAGTCACTGTTGTCTCCTGATTTATGTGTAAATATGCCTGGTGGTTGTCCAAAGAGAGCGGCAATCTCATGGCTATAAAATACAGCCCACTGTGTTTACTGGGATTAGTTACTGTGATTTCTGCAAAGAGCAAATGGGTTGAAAAGTTGATCTAACAAACCGTGGTGGTGGGGAAAGCTTTTTATGTTGGAGCTGCGCACTGTCTTCTTACCCGCCGTAATGTTTTGCATCCTGAAAATGAATGTGTGACAGAAATTCTGGGCTGCTGGGGCAAGTACAATGATTGCTTTGGGGTAGAGACTTGCCTTCTGGGTAAAATTATTGCTGTTTATATAATTCTGCAGAATGTTTTGTAAGGCTGAAGTTATACATGGGGAATTTGGCTCTGAGTCTTTGCTTTTGAAATTGTCAGCAAAGTTTCCATTGACTTCAGTGTTGCCAGAGGAGGCACTTAGCAAACACCACAAAGGTAAAGACTCTCTCAGGGCAATCTGAGTAGGAGAAGGTCTATTTTCATCCATCTTGTTTTGGACTTGATTTGTACTAACAAATTACAAAATCAGTAAAATGATAGCTTTTTCTGACATTTTGGACAAGAAAAATCCTCTATTTCATTTTCAAATGTTCTCCCAGTTTCTCCAGTCTCTTTTTGAAGGTAGTAGAATATAGTAAGGTCTCATATATCAATTAATGTTTCCTGTTAAAACTTCCAAACTTGTAATGAACTGTGCTGTAAGTGCTGAACAGAAAAAAATAAAGTGTCTAGCCATAAGTTGAAGGAGAGCTTGTAGAGAGGAAGGGAAATAATTTAATAATGTATGAAAATTGCTTCCCAACTTCAGCTGCTTCATTTCCCATATTTTTCTTTATAAATAGTGAAGGAAAGGCTCTGACCTCTGGGCTTGTGAAAATAGAATTACATGACTGGGGCCTAGGTGCAGTGGAGGGTGGAGTTTGTCCCAGGAGGAGGTGCTAAGTCAATCTGGTGTTCTGCACATCACCTCAGACTGGAAAAGGCTTGGAAGCAACCCTACATATTGTGCCTTGTTCCCTTATGCCAGTGTAGGGGAGCCCATCCAGACTTCCCTGAGGGCTGTTGCAGTTAAGGACTTATTCCTGGTTTCTGTTAGATAAAATCATCAGCATTGTTTCAAAAGCTGATTTTAGTAAGTGCAATAGTCAGTGGAGCAGACTGTTGAAACCAAAGCAGATTTATCAGAATTCCCAAGTATCTTAGGAATCTGAAGCAAGGAACTACTCAATGCATTAAGTAAAAATATCTTTAAGGGACAGGGAGAAAGAATGCATGGGATATATTCTAAAACCTCAACATGTAAAACTCAGTTTTTATCTTCATGTTGAGATTTTGGGATCTGTTTGAAATGTCTTCTGTATAAAACACAGCATTAAAATGTTCCAAACCTCATATGTTATGTGCCAATGGAATAGAGTCTCTGAAGTATTAACAACCTTGAACCCTTATAGGAAGCTCTTGATATTTCCTGTTGGATTCTTTTTTTTTTGTAAGACCTTGACATTTTCTGTTTAACAGATTTTTTTTCTTAGTAAAATGGCAGACATCAACTATCTCACTCTCTACAAAGCTGATGTATAATTGTAACAGAGGGGTGAATAATACCTAAAGATCCCCAAGGAAATCTGTCCTGTTGCTGTTTGGTATTTCCCTGTCTAGTAACGTGTTCAGAAATTACATTAAATACCAAGTGGTGAATTTTACTGATCACTTTGGAATGATGCTAAAATTAAGTACCCAGAGGAAAAATACTGCACACAAGGAAAGTAACCTGGGCTACATCAGGAAGAGTGTGGCCAGCAGGTTGAGAGAGGTGATCCTGCCTCTCTATTCAACCACAGCTGCCGTGCTGTGTCCAGTTCTGGGCTCCTCTGGACAAGAGAGACAAGGAGATACTGGAGAGGATCCAGCAGAGCCCACAAAGGGGATGAGGCATCTGGAGCATCTCTCCAGTGAGGAGAGGCTGCAGGAGCTGGGCCTGGTTAGTTGAGAGAAGGCTGAGAGGGATCTCGTTAATGCTGATAAATATCTCAAAGGCGGGCTAAGAGGATGGTGCCAGCCACTTTTCAGTGGTGCCCAGTGACAGGATGAGGAGCAATGGCCATAAACTAAAACACAGGAAGCTCCATCTCGACATGAGAAACAACTTTTTTACATTGAAGGTGTCAGAGCACTGGGACAGGATGTCCAGGAAGATGGTGGAGTCTCTCTGGGCGCATTCAAAACCCACCTGAATTCATTCCTGTGTCACTGCTCCAGGTGACTCTGCTTTGGCAGGGAGGTTGGACAGGATGGTCTCCAGAGGTCCCTCCTAGCCCTAATTATTCTGTGATTCTTATTATGAAAATGATAAGTTGTATTTTCTTAAACCATCTAGCAAGTCAGACTCATCTTGTAAATTGCTGTTCCCATTTGGATTGTGTGGAGCTTTCCCCGTGTGCATGACCTATGGGTCTGTCTCTTTGGACTTTGATCACTCCAGAGAATCTGGCTCCACTTAATGTGAAGACAATTTCCCTTTTTCTGTTGCTTAACAGGTAAAAATCAGAATTGATGGATATTTTTGCCTTCAGGACAGGACTTGGTAAATTTCTTGTACAGATTTTTACAAAATGAGGACAAATCCACCAGGTTTTTCACCTAATATTATTCTTAGGTAGTTGGTGATATGTTTTCTCAGAACGAAGTCTCTTAAACTCATGACAGAAACCTCACAAGTCACAATGTATCTTAGACTCATCTGTCAGCTTATATGATTCAGAAGTTGTGAAGCTGAGAGGTTTTTTCTTCCTTTTGAAGGTGGGTACTGTACAATCATCCTGTGTACTTATCTTCTGAGCATCTGCTTGGAAAATAAAACAACGTGCCTTTTTGACATCCAAGAAAGTGCTATAAAAAGTCTGTTGCTATGTTTAAATGCCTACACTCAGTTGCTATAGCAATAAAAATATCAAAAATGATGTACAAATTGCCACAGTGCATTACTAGCCCTTTCCTGGACAGGGAGATTGTGGGACTGAGACTGTGACAGAGGTGCTCAGTGTATTGGAGAGCAGAATTGCCCCATAGTTCTAGTTGCCCTGTGGTGGCATCTGAGAGCAAAATGTGTCCCATGGACAAAATGTGTCCCAAAATGTGTGAATCCCAAACTGGCTGGGTCAAACAGGACAGTTGGGTCCCTACTGAATTCAGTTGCTTCTTCATGACTTGCATGTTGAATATTTGGACCAGGTTCCCATTTCTCTGCAAGATAAGCTGCTGAACATGTTGACCTTTCTCTAAATTCCTTCAGTCCCATGACAGCAAGTGTGAAAATCAGCTTACAGACTGCATCAGCCCGTGTAGATTTTTCTCCCCGTAACATCCCAGTGGTCAGTGTGAAATGTCCTTGTTTCTTAGGCAGTTATGGGCACCCTGCTATCAAAAGAAAAGAAATTAAATAGTAGCTAATGGAATCTTTAGCATCTCTGTGGGGCTCAAAGCCTTGAACATTCAGTTGTTTCTCAAAGAGAGCAGGAAATTCAACTTCCTTCATAAAACACAGCAAGCAGAGGAAGGCATGTTATTTTGGCAACTGTAAGTTTGGTTATGGAATGGAATTGTTTCCTCAGACATTTCTATGCCTCGTTCTCTTGTCTCCTGAGGAATGCTAGAGGAAAGATTTGGAGAAATTGAAGCTATGTTTGAAAGCAAGATAACTGGTTCTCTTTATTCCAATTAGCTTGAAGAATTCTCAAGGTTCAAATGAGACTGGCTCAAACTGCAGAACAGTGTGCAGGTTAATTTGCATATGGTAATTCACAACAGTCATTGTAGTTAGTTCAAGTATTTTCTTTAATACTCTTAGAAGTCCATTTGAGAGGTCTGATATCAAGAGTGTATCAGTGGTAGAAATATATATTTTAAATCTTTGTTTTAGTGGTTATTGTTTAATGCTCTTTTTCAAGAGTGTTATAAAAATGTTGATGAAGTAATTCTTAGAGGCAACTATGATACTCTGTACTTTGAAGGCCCACTTAAATCCTGCAGTACCTCTAAGTACTTTTGGGCTTTTTTATTTTTCTAAAAAGACTGGATAAACTACTGCCACGTACATGGATCACAGTTTTTCTCAAAATAAGGGTTGCAAAGTTGCGTACATAGTTGCACCCCTCTCATTTCTTCTAGCTTGTATTTGCAATCTCAGTACAGTATTTTTCTATAATGAATCTTGAGCATCTTTGGGATTTAATTTTAATGTTTGGGTTTTTTTAAGTCTTGAAAAATGTGAAAATTTTTAGCTTTAGAGCTGTGCCAACTCCAGTGAGTGTGGAAGCATGTGTCTTTCTCAACCTTTGTGGGGATTCTTTGTTTACTTTCCAGGTGTTCCACATGGAGTGCTGGACAATAACCTGGGTTTATCCTTAAATGAGAAGGTCAACAGCACTGATTGTGGGTTTGGTTTGTTGGTTGTTGCTTGGTTTTGGGTTTTTTTTTACAAATCTAATGGGGGAGTCCAAATGTTAGATCCATAAATATTTATTGATACTTGTTTATTAAAGTGCTGTGTAATTAAAATTCCAAAGGTTATCCTGTTACGTCAAGCCTGGGAGGTGCTTCTGTGACTGCACACTGTTGTGTGCCTGTGAAACCAGCACATCTGCACTGCATTTACAATATTGGAACTTCTACTGTTGAGAATATGTGGCCACATGAATAACCTAATTGGGGAAGGGGAGAGGACAACAGAGGAGATGTGTGAAATTTAAAAACTATAGCCTTTATTTTTCATGACACTGTCAAATACTTGAAAACAAGAAACCTGATTTCTCTTAGAATTGTGTTTATAGCATCCCTTACCACAGTTATGGCATCAGTTGATTCTGCATTTCTAAGTTCTTCTATATAGTCTCTGTTTCAGATGCTGTACATCTGAACTTGCATCTGCCATGGAAATACAAACTTCCTGATATCTGCCAGTTCCTGCATCAGCTTAGCTTGAAACTCATCACCAGCTTATGGCAGTGCAGGGAGACCTGAACACACAACATTAGCTACATAAGCTTTTTTCTAGAGAAAATGTATTATGTGGCTATTGTTTAGAGCCACGTTTCTCTTTATATGTTGTCCACTAGCCTTCTTTAAGTGTTAGCTATACATTTATTCTTTCCAAAATCTATTTTTGGTATTGTTTTCCTTGGACTAAAAAGTATGCTTTTATTCTGGTTGTCAGCCAACTAACTTTCCCCCTTCTTCCTTGCCCTCCCTTCATTCTCTCCCAGTACCCTTTGAACTTGTCCAACTTGTTGAATTTGGCAGGAGAGGATTGCAGAAGTATTAAACTTCTAGAAGTGAAAATCAGTGGTGTGGTAAGAGAGGAGAGACCCAGCTTAGTGCCGCTAAGAGGAGAGGCTCCACTGTGAGCTGAAATTATCATTGATTCTGTTTGATCTGCCAGCTGGCAACCTGGCATGTGTGAAGCTTAAAACCAGGCACAGCAAATGCTGTCTCTTGGCTCTCTGGACTGGTAGAAGACAAGGAGACATGTAAGCTTGCTCTGAGGGAGATAAGACACAAAATCATCAAAATAAAATACCCGAAGAACAGGTTTTGATAGCTGAGCTGCTTAGAAACATCCCATTTTTTAATGTAGGGAGACATAGGTTACTAAATGGTCTGTTTGTGCACTGCTATCTTTATTTTGGAAAAAATTCGTAAATGTCTGTGAAACAGATCGTGAAAGCTGCAGGCTGATAACTCCTGTGATTTCACACCAAGTTCTAATCATTGGTGGCAGTCCATATGTTTGTCTGCTTTCCAAAGTGGTGTTAGTTTGTAACAGACACCCTCATCTATTTTGCAGATTTTTCCATCGAGGCCTAAAAGGAAAAGGTCTGAGGTTTGTGCAGTCTTTGGGAACAGGCTATAGACTCTGCTCAGCCTGCTCTTTAGGCATGTCAGTCAGGTTCATGGGAATGTTGTTAGTGGACAGGTTCTTCCCATGGCAAGTAAATGTCAGCCAGCCGGGTAGAGGCAGCCATTCTAATTAGGCTTTCCTTATGCAACAGATGTTTTGAAGCTCAGCCAGGGAGAATAAAGTAATACCCAGAGACAGCAGCCCTTATCTGCTCTCTGGTCATTTAAAGAAGGCAGTTGGGGCTCAGGAATCTGTTCCCTGAAAACTTCCTTGCATTTGTACTGGTTTCTCCACCAATTATGTCCTTTTGTGCATGTTCAAGGTCATCAGGCAAGCTCTAAGACTTATGGAACTCCAGGAGTTCCACATCATGAACACTGCTCACTTGGACTCACTACTTTAGGTGCCCTTAAATCACTTGTCATAGGTTTAGGAGTCTATTTTGTTTTTTAATATATAGAAAAATACTGGTCTCTTTCTCTAAAGACTATTCAGAGTATGAAGATATTTGGTTTATGGATAAGGAGAGTTTTTGTTCTTCTCCTTTTTTTAAAATAACATTGGGAAAACCAGCAACACTAAATAAATGCTCTCAACATGAGATATAGGGATCCTGTTAAAGAACTCCCCTTCTGTCTTCCTTCAGCTCACTTCAGAAGTTTCTGGAGATCTTTTGTTGAAGTAAACTTCAGTGAAAAATGGCAGAATGAGATCTCATTTGCTCTTAAGCAAACTGACTGCACACTTTGTTACTCACTGGTTTGTTATTCTGTGATTATTTGAAGGAAATTAACCTGTGGTAGCATCCTGTTTTCTTTCTTTGCCTGATCATCTGCTTGGAAGGAGTTGTTCATTTTGCTTGAACAAACTAAAAATCCCCCCCTTTTCTATGTAGTATTGAATTTGTTTCTCTATATTTAAAACAGGAAGCTCCTGCTTACAGCATTCCAGCTATCAGCCTGCTGAATATTCATTATCCTTCCTTCACCTGTGCTGCAAGGCATTATGTTGACCATGAGAATTCCAGACCTTAAATTCCTCTAATAGGTAATAAACTTTCTGCTTGCATTTTAAATTTTACTCCTGCAGTTTGAAACAGTTGGGCTAATTACTCATTTGTGGGTCTCATCCAGTGCAGTGAGTAAGGAGCCCTGTACACGAGAGTTGCACAAATCGGTTGTTATTCTGACAATTTTTAACATATTTCAGTTTTTTTTCTTGATTAACGTATACGTTACCCATTTGCTGTTTTTTTAAATTAAATGCTGCTTTATAAGCAATTTTAATTAAACTGGTCAGTAAAAATTAAGGCTGGGGTCATTGATGAGAAGATATGAAACCCTAAAAAAATGTTCCTAGAAGATAAAAATCATTGTTGGATTGCCTAACTAATATCCAAGAAGATATATTTTTATTTATGTATCAAGCATTATTCCACTGAAGTGAATGCTCCGCCTGTTGATAAAACTCAGGATGTAAGTGTGCATTCCTGGTGACTGGAAGTGTAATGTGCGGGTATGTGGCAAAAGAGATGTAGTTCAGCAGTGCAAGAAGTGAGACAACTGCTTTTAGGTAACACAGTGAGTTTTACTACAGTGAATTTTATCATTTGGACCTAGCCTGAAGCAGTATTTATTCCATGGTGCCAACATCTGATAAACAATTCAGGTGAAGAAGCAAGACCAGAGACCACTTTGACTTCATTGAAGTGATCATTTCTTCTTCACAGCAGTAAATCTTTATGCTATTGGCAAGTGTTATTGGAAAGTGCTGAAGTATTACATTCACAGTATTTTGAATGCTTGGAGGTTCTTAAAATGAAAAAAAAAATCACCTTTCCCAAAATATTTGTAGGACATAGTGAAAAATGTGTCATTATACAGTGAAGACCCAAATCCCTTGAAGAGGTCAGGACTCAACTGTTGTATCCCTGACTTTCTTAAGCACAGTTCCATTATTTTCTGCTGCATTTGTGCTATGGAATAATGATTTAAGTGGGTGAAATTTAATGTTCTAGTCAGTTAATAAGATTAAATAACGTACCAGTGCAAAGAATATTCAGCATGTTTTCAATATTCAGACCTTTCACAGGAATATTAACCTATCACAGTAAGGTCTGCAGCTGGGCAGCTTTGTGAGAGTAAACTGAACAAGTAACTGCTGCTTGCCTTTGCAGAGTAACCTGACTAGAAATGTTGTGAGACTTATAAATGCCTGACTTTTGGGTTGGTGTAGTTGAAGAAATAAAAATGAAGACAGAGTATGAACCTAATGAGTGAACTAAATAAAATTCCATTACTCCACCTTGCTTAAAAAAATGAAGAAAATTAAACTTTTAATGCCAAAAGCACTGATATAGTGTAATTGGTAACTTTATAGTTGAATATTCATGAAGATCTGCAGTATATTCATTGAAGGAACTGATTATAATTCAAACAATCTCTGTGATTCAAGTTTGCTTTTTGCTTCACCTCAGTTCAAAAGTACACTTAACACATCTAGAATTGAAGTGGATTTTTTCTGAATATGATAGAAAAGTGTGGTGCCATGCACGCAGGTTAGCAAATTGTTATGGTAAGCACTGTAGTTGCCCTGTTTTTTAATCTTCTAAATTCCATTGTTTCTTCAGAAAATTGTTTCTGATTTAACTTGATAATGAGAATTTTAGAAAAAAAATCATAGCTGGCTCTGACTTTAAATTTAAATATTTCCTTTAACACAATTACATAAATGGCATGTTCAGTTAGTAACTTTATCCTCTTTGTTCTGTAAAAATATACTTTTCTGTTTTCAACAAGCTTAAAAACACAACACTTGGAGGAAACACTTAGAAAATGAATTTGTAGGGTGTCTTTAAGTGCCATGGAAATTCAAATAAACATTGTTCTAACTAAGAAACACAACAACAAAAAAGTTTGTGTTGGAAAAAATATTTACATGCCTTAGAAACATGTTCAACACAATTTGATATCCTCTTATTTGCAGAAATCAAACAGTATCATTGGTATTAATTTATATTTAGGTTTAAGTTATTTTTTGCATAGGTATAGATGTTATAGATTTTGTTTGTTAAGCTAGCTTGGCAATTGTTACTTGTTTCTGGTCAGTTGTTGGGTATAAAGAAGAAATGAAAGGAAGATATGAAAAAAGATGAGTGGAACATGCATTAAATATTTCTAGAAAGCCTATAAACTTCAGTTCTAAGTTCTGGCTTTCTATTTCTCTCTTATTTCTTTTGATCTGTGAGGAAAAATATTGGGAAGATGATTTCCCAATTACTGCAGCCTAGGATTTGGATAGAACATTAATAAAGGGAATTAAGATTTTGGTTCTTAAGAACATAAGCTCTTAGCCAATATAATTAAGAATTAAGAGGAGGATAGAAACTGTCTCTCTTTAGCTTACTATTCCTTCAACTGCGCCAAGAAAATTTTTTGGAAGGTAATCTGAAGTAAGTCACTTCAGGAAAGGCCATTATATAAAAAAAGATTAATTTTAACCTAACAAAGCTTGTCTCCCTGGCTTCTCTGTAGTCATCTGAGAAGCAAAAGGTTCCTGCAGAATGCAATTCAGAGAGCCTAAATTAAATTCCTGGTTTTAGGACAGGAACTTAAGTTGATTCAAAAACAAGAAAAAAAACCAACAAACCAACCCGAACCAAACTAACAGAAAAATTCAGGGGACAAATGGCCTTAGGCTAAAATGAGTCCTCATGATGGTTCCCTGTATACATATCCTCATGCCTGTCAATATGTTGAAGGCAAGTGGTATTATTAATAATACAGTAGTGAAGATGATGAACAGAATGAAATGGGTCCAGGCTCTTCTCTTGATCCTTCCTCACAGAGAACATCAACTTTGGTGTGACTGGTTTTGGTAGGAACACTTGAAAGAGATCTTAGATCAGCATTTAGCAACTGTATCCAGCCATATCCCAGCTGATGAATCTTTGAATGAAAACAGCAATTTCTGCTGACAAGTAAAAGCAGATATCTGCGTTGTCTGGGAGACAACAATTGCTTCCTCAGCTTATCAAGTTTTCATTTCTTTATATCAACTCTAATAACTATAATGGGACTAACGCAAAGGTGGTATTCAGTTTAACTGAATTGATAAAGAGACACAAGCAAACTAGATAGAGTTTCATAATTCTTATCAAATCACAATACCTAAGGCAAAACTGAGCTTGAAAGCTTCAAGGGGAAGAGGGATGCTCAGGTGAAAATTTGGCTTTGAGGTGTTGGAAGAGCCGTTTGTCACCTTCCTTTACTTACCTGTACTCCCAGGAGTTGATATTAGGGAGCATTCCCTGCTTAGTCCTGTCCTGCAAGCCATACAAAGGGAGGACAAGGTGTGACCTGCCAAGTTGAAGGCATAATTGTGTTGCAGCAAAAGAGCATGGGGAAAACCTTCAGGTTTAGAGGCACACAAAATTTACAGTTTCTCTTCAAAGTAGAGAGTGGAAGCTTTGATTTTGCTTTGTGGAAAAAAAAAGTAGGTTTCTCACAAAATTTTCTGGACAAGAATTAAATGTAGTTTGTTTTGATCTTGTGCATCTATGATGGAGTATTTAGCCATAGTGAATGAAAGCTTACAATGATATATATTATTTCTTTGTTAAAGCAACCTTATTGTGGAATTTGTTATAGATTGAGTTTACTGGTGCATAAGCAAAATGGTAATTAGAGTGTGAAATAACTTCTAGAGTTGTAAAGTCATGTGACCTTTTTCAAGTTTTTAGTATCTCAGGGGGAAGGCCCTCCACTGTATCATAGACCAATCTTATATTTTTGGTTTTTACATTTCTTTGCCTGCTAAAACCTGATGTTTATACTGGCTGAACTAGTAAGAAATATTAGAGGAAGAGAAGAAGTATTTCAAGCCTCTATCCCAGAAAATGAATTTATTCCTACTGCTGTATATTCTCTAAGAGAAAACCAGTGGGAGTGCAAGAGCATCTTAAGACATTTCCCCAGTTTGTACCATTGATTTGAGCTGAGATTATTCTCATGGTTTTTTCTGACTCAGCCACATGTGAGGCTTTTGGACCAGGAGTGTAGGCAGCATTGTACAGCTGAATATATGTGACAGGGAGAGGTGTCATCTCAAAATAAAAAAGAGACATTTTTTTTCAGTGAGAACAATCATTCACTACCAGAGATGTGGTAGTGTCCCCATTGCTGGAGGTTTTCAAGACATAGAGACCATGCTCAATCTCATCCAGGTTCCCTTTCCCACAATGGGTTGGGCAGGTCAATCTTGCAAGGTCCCTTCCAGCCTGGGCTGTTCTGGGATTCAGTGATAATAAGTAGAAAAAAGATGGAGAACAGCAATTATGCTTTGTAATTGAGAGCTGTGTAAACCTTCACACCAGTCTCAGCTTCTGATTTTCTGGAAATTTCTATATTGATTTGCACCTATGTCTTCTATTAAAAGGCATTGAAGACAAATAGGATTTTCTTCACTGAGTCATAAAATGGGAGATGTCCTTTAGTGTGTGTGTGCAAGCAAATGTGCCTCTATGTGTAAGACTACAAAGTTTGGAAAGTGCTGGCTTACTGTCCTTTCTCCTGTGAAATTCAATTCTTTCTCTGTGGTACATCTTAAAGAACTCAAAACACTTTCAGTAACCTGCCACCCAAATAGCCTCTTAAAAACATCTGAAGATTGCTCATCTGCAAGAATCTAAAACGTGACAAAGCAGGGAGATGCCAGACATTCTTCAGGCTGAGATATGTTTACTTCTTCATGGAAGCTGCTGAGGAATCCAGCACAGTATCATCCTGAGTCTTAGTCCTGGCTGTGCTCTTAGCACGTACTGTTTGTATTAACTAGAAAAATGTAAGAAAAAGGCCTTTTCTCCCATTGCTTTCTTCTGCCTGTTCTGTCCATCCATTTCTTCAGCATTGCCAATTACACATGGTGAACAAAAAGGCACTTTTCCTTTGTTTACTTTCTCGCAATCAGTTTCTTTCAAAAATTGAAGCTGCTTCCACCACTGAACATAAGGGCTGCACATCCAGGTCTTGCAAACCGTTCATCTGATCCCGCACAGAGATCATGTTCATGCTACTCCAAAAGCTGAACCCTTCTTTAACACTCACTGTTCTCAACATCTGCAGCTCAGGCCTTTCCAGGTCCAGGGGCTGTATAGAATTATTACTGTACATCTCTGCCTGCATCTGATTTCTGTTTGAACTGACTTATGTGCTCCAATTATTTTTCAACTTCCTGTGGTAACAAATTCAATTATTTATTTATATACTGTTGAGAAGGAACTTCTTTTCTACTCAAACAATTGCCTAGTAACTGCTTTTGGCATCCTTATTCATATATACTGTGAGGAATTGAGGGCAAATAATTAATAGGCCACCCTCTTCAGTCTATTCATCACTTTCTAACCTGTTTCTATCCAGAAGTGTCTTTTTTGCATGGAAACCATTTGCAGTTGCTGACCAGTTTTTCTTCTATGAACCATTTGTTTTTATGTTGTGGGGGGTTAGTTGTTGTTCTTTTGGGGGATGTGTGTGCTTGTTTTTTTGGTTTTTTGAGATGTGACTAGAATTGTTTTGAGGATTTGGTCTCATATTCTATGCTGTTTCCAGCTCTTTCGTATTCTTGACATTTTTGCTTTTTTGGCTGCTGCTGCTATTTTCAGAGAGCTATTCAAAATTACTCTGAGCTCTTTCCTGACTTGTAAAACATAATGACAAACTCTTATTTAACTAAGTGGTTTTTTTTGTTTTTTTTTTGTTTGTTTGTTTGGCTTTTTTTTTGTCGTGTGCATCTACTTGCCTTTTTCACCTGATGTTTTGTTATTCAGGTGCTCAATATTGCATAAACTACCTTGGCTGTCTTTAGCTCTGATTTTCCCATCTCATCTTTTATCATCTGTACAGACTCACTTTTCCAGATTCTTCAGGACTATGTTGAACACTTCAGCACCCATGGAAGTGTAATGTCTGCAGCACGCAGAACTGCTTCTGTCCTTTTTCCTCCTTCAGTCACAGGAGGTATTTCTCTTTTGTCCTGTGGGAGCAGTTTCCTTAAGATGCTTAATAGAAAACTTTGTCAAAACCTCTCCTTGAAAAATCCATGTTGCCAGTATTAAAATGACTGTTGATTTCTGTAAAAGGATTTACTGAAATGGCAAAGTTTAGATTGCTGGACAATCCTGTATTAATTTATCATTTTTGTATCTGGATCTATTTAGTAATAAACTATTACATAAATTTCTCATCTAGGACAGTTATTATCTAAAAGTTAGGAACTAGGATGGAAGTCTTAAGTGATAATAAAGTTATAAAGCAATCAGTTCTCAAATCAGAAGTTTGTTTTGTTTGGGCAGAATAACAAAGCAGTTCAAGGTCAACATCAAAATATTGGAAGAGATGTTTGGAAAGAATGAGCATCCTTCATTGTGTGCTCTTATCTCAGTCTCTAAGTCTTTTTATTTGCCTTCCATTATCTCAGGTAGATAATGCACAGCTTTTTTTTTCTTGGCATTTGCCAGAATGTTGTCCAGAGGCACCCTAAACCTCTAAAAGTTTGATTAACAGTAAAACCTTGGATGCATTGGTATTTCAGCATTTTTTTCTGTTAAGATTAGTCTTATCTATGTAGATTTTTGGTATTGTTAAAATTACACTGAGTTCCTATATAATCTTTTAAGAGATATTTTCTAAATAATTTACCTGGTTTTGTATTTTTTTATTCCATAATATATTAGAATCACTGAATCTTTTTCACTCCATCATTCTCTACAACTGTTTTAAACTTAAAATAATGGGTTTACTTTAATGCAACCTTATTTACTTTATTTGACATAAAGAAAAGAAAGTTAAGTAATAAATCTTAATGTTTGTGACTGCATGCTTATTGTATACTAATTGTTTAGAAGTAGGCAAATACAGTAGGCCATTTTGACTCATCGTATATAAAGTTGTAAAATTAGTATTATTAGATACACATGACAATTTCTTAGTAGAGTGATAAGAGCAATACTGAGTTCTAGCATAGCTTATACAGTGCAATAAAAGTAAAACAGGACTAAGAAACATGAATTTGGGCCAGTTTAGCTCAGTATCAAGATGTGATTGCTGCTCCTTTCTCACTTTTCTCTTTGCTCCTCTCCCAGGAGATACCACACTGTCAGCAGCTGCAATGGAACAGGAGGTGTTGTACAAACTCAGTCATTTGCTGCTTGTGAACTGAGAGACTGAAATGCAATTCCATGCCTTACCCACTGCTCTTAGTGCAGATATGGAGTGCCCTGGCAAAACCAGACAATTGCAGTAGGTCTGATATTTCTGTGGCAAATCTTGACCCATGGCATGTCCTGGAGTTTTTTTAAAGCCTCGTAGAATATGAATAACTCTATTCCTTTTTATGCCCTTCTCATATCCCCTATTTTCATTTTAGGTTTTGAGGTAAAAAATGTCTGAACTAG
>NW_005054416.1:793480-838500 GCF_000277835.1 Geospiza fortis | reverse complement strand
GTTCCCTGGTTTAAGCTCATCTCTTGCCTAGGGCCTCCCTGTGCGCAACACTGATTAAACCATTCCAAATGAGTGTGGGGCTTTTTTAGATGTTGATCAGATGAGATTGTGCATAAAGCTGGTACATTATTTTTTGGATCAGCTCCTGGATATAATCAGGAATGGAATGGTGTTGGCTAAATAATTTTATCAGGGAAAGATTTTGACAGAGGACATGAAGAACATTTTGCTGCATTTGGCTTGTGCTATTCCAGAAGAGCAGAGCTGTTGTTTTCCTCAAAGCTTTTTTCTGAACTGTCTTATTACCCAGAAAAATGTGGGGTTTTGGTACAGTATGTGCCAGTCAATGCATAAAAATTCCTTTCTTTTTCTGATAGTTTTGATTTTTATTATTAACTTTCCTAGTCCTAGGTTTTGAAAAACAGTAATTGAAAATGGCAGAAATAAGGTTAGTAAACTGTGTGTTCTCAGACTGTTGTATCTGGTAGCCTTCTGAAAGAAAATGAGAAGTTATTTTTCTTACCATGCTTTCTAGGAGATGCAAGCCAATAAGGATAATTTTCCAATTAGAGTGCAAATTGTAAAGGTCCTGAATCTAGAATTTTGACAAGCAGCCAAAATAGGCCTTATTTTCTTCCTGCTAAGAAGACTTTAAAAGTAAGAGGAATTCTGTACTTCATTCACTTAAATCATCAAAGGTTAGCTTTGGAAATGCTGACTTCAGTCTGGTCCATATGCAGAATACACCAGTGTGTGCTTAAAGTCAGGATGCTACAAGTAGATGGTTGAATTCTCCTTTGGGTTCTTGGGTTCTTAATACCTGGAAGATAAATAGAATGGTTGAAGTGCTTTTGAAGTGGATGGTATAAGAGAACATTCACTTCTTTACTTTTAAGAACACCTGAAAATGAAAGGTTGAATTGCTTTTAACAATTTTTTGCTGTTTGGCATTACCATGTGCTCCCAATCTTGAGAGTCTGTGGGTAGAGGCTTTGTATGATGTAGTGGAAAGGCAGCTCTAGAGCTGGCTTGGGGTGGTTTATTTGGGTTTTTTTGGTACTCGCAAGTCCCTCATTTTGGATTCTGATGGCATGCAGAACTTTGAGAACACAGGAAATGGGGACTTGCTTCTCTCTTCTCACAAACAACTGCTTGCTTTCATTTTCAGACCATCCTTTCTGCAAGTCAGCAAATCTGTTCTTTCTGAAGAGATGAAGCAGTGTGCTTTCTCCCTTCCCCCCACATTAAAATAAATTGCTCAGGTTACATTTTCCTGAAGCTACTACATCTGGATTTCAAATAAGGACAAAAAAGGGCAAATCATTTACCCTGTGATTTTGGCCATGGGTTCTTGATTGCAACCACTGGGAACTCTCCTTCTGGCCACATGTAGTTCAGGCCAAGTAGCTGATTTGGGGATCTAAGAGCAGGAGAGAACCATGACACTTCCTCAAGTCTGAGATGCAGCCAGAGATTACCTGAGAGAGGCTTGCAAGTGCTACCTGAGATTAAGTATCCCCTTGGGATGCTGGTATTTTCAAACCAGGGACAGGAGGCAGAGCATTACTTTTCTGTAACCAGATAAAGCATCTGTGTAGTCAGTCAGTTGTAATGGTGATATGATGCACTGCTCTACTAAAAATTTCAGTCAGAACTCAGCTGTTTTCACACTATGAAGTTCTTAGAGCAAGCAGTCCCAAACTGATGTACTTTTTATTTTAAAATTAATTTTTAGAAGTTGTGATAGGAAGAGGCAGCATATTTACAGCACAATTCAATTTATGTACTATGTAAAGGCTGCTTGCAAAAGGGTTCATCTCACAAAGTTCACCAGATGTTGCTTATGACTGAAGTTTAACTCAGTGCTTGGCCTGTATTATAAAATAGCCTTTTAAAGAATGCAAATTAATATTTTACTGTGGGAGATCTAAGAATAGCCATGTCATGAGCACACCTGGTGAAACAGTCTCTGTGCTAACAGTTAGTTTCTGTATGATGTGTGAATTTTGGAGGATTTATTTCACCTCTGTCTTAGTTACTATCATCCTGTCTATTGCAACACCTTCACAGCCCTCAAATTATTAAATCAAATATACTTTGTTGGTTTCACCCTGAAATTAATAACTGTCTCAATTAGCCCAATTAGCAAAAGAGAGACTGAGGAATTTGTTGCTGATTCAGCATGTGCCTCATTGGAGGGTCATCCAATCCAATTCTTTGCTAACTTGGCCAGTAAAATGCACATAGAATATCTTTGCTAAATGCATCAGTAACAAGGTGATCTTTCTGTCTCTGAGTGTTGTGGGCCTTAGCTTTTAAATATCAGTTTTTAAAAAAACTGAACCGAAAATCAACCAAGATCAGGCTTCATCCAAGCTACTGAAAGCCTGCCTTTACATAGTACTTAAGTTGAATTGTGCTGTAAATATGCTGCCTCTTCCTATCACACCTTCTAAAAATTAAATTTAAATGAAAAATTGCATAAGTTTAGGAATGCTTACTATAAGAACTTCATAGTGTGAAAATAACACCGTGTGACCACATCTTGGGTTCTAGTCAGAGTATTAATAATGTCTCAGAAGCACAGTCAGTAGCAAGGAATAACACAGCCCTCAGAAATCTGTAAATTATTCAGCAATACAGGCAAAAAAAGTGTGTTTGCAGAATATTGTATTGCATTAATAGCTCTTTTGAGGAAAAAAGAGCTTTTGGCTCCAATTTTGCCTTGACATCACACCTGAATGAGACACTGAGGACTTCTTCCCTCACCCCACCTCTTTGGAAAATACTAAAATTGAACAGTCATCTTTTGCATTATTAATCTATTATTGTTGTTGTTGTTGCTTTTGTTGTTGCTGCTGTTGTTATACCTGTTTTTAGAGCTAGATATTGATAAGAGAAATTAGTGTTGCTGCTGCCCTCAAAATTGTCTGTTTCTAGGAAAAAAGCTTAAAATGTGGCATTACAAAATATTACTGCTTTTTCACACTTCTGTATTGTATGCTGGCAGGAAGGAAGAGGTGATATGATGAGCTTTGTTTTTTCACAGACAGCTAGGCCTGCAAGTTTCATGTGTACTCTAGAAATAAAATTGGACTGTTCCTAGCAAAAGCAACAATTTTTGTGACCTAATATACAGCATCCTCAGATCCAAGCTGGGACATTGAATCCTGGATGAGTTAACTACGAGGTCTGTAGAAAAAAAGTAAGCAGTCAAAATCCACACAATGGCTGTTTATTTGAATAAGTTGATAGTGAAGATATTCCAGTCCTGGTGTACAGCAGTACTTGAAAAAACATTCAGCGGACTAAGATCCATAATTCTTTTCTCATAAAAAGGAAGTGAACCACCTTCACGCTCTTTTGGCACGTGTTCATTTTTGCAATGCAAAAATAGATGTCCATGTATCACTAAAGTAAGCAAATGTCAATCTGATTGTGTCCAGCAAGGATAAAATGGGAATAAAATGCTTGTTTTACTGCTTTGCCCTTTATCTATGCAAGATAGAAAGCCAAGTATAATCTCCCTACTTGAAAGCCCACAATTGCATTTGAGATCGCAAAGAAAGCTATTTATTGCTGGTTTGTTCAACCAAGTTTGCCCTCTGGGATTACCCTTTGTGATTGGGAAAGAAAGAATTTAGTTTAATTTCTTCATTTGGAAAATTTTTTGCTTGACTAGCAACAAGACTCCTGGGTCACTAAGCAATAGTGTTCTGTCCTAATTGCCTTCAACTTATTTATGTTTCTAAGTCAGGCCGTTGGTAGTAGTTTTTTCCAAATTATGCAAAGTTGATATCCTGCTGCCCTGCAAAGTAGAATAATTTGTAGAATGTTTCTATGTAGAAATTGCTTTCAAGCATTTTACTTAATATAGAAACCTTAAGGTTTTTCTTTAAAAAGTATGAATTGACATCAAGGAACACTGATTATTTTTTTCCCCCTAATCTTAGCTGTCTCCCTTCCACACAAACTTATTTGTTCTATTTTACATTGACTAAGAATATAGATAAGTGGCAATTTGAGAAAATATCAACTCAATCTCCCAACTCTGCCTACACCATAGACAAAAATAAATGTGTAACTAGAATGTGATGTATAATACATGCAGTTCAGACAGCAGAAACATATCTAGGTTTCTCCAAATCTGTGAGAAGGAGTAGAAGAAAGAAACCCAAGTGACTCTGTGTGACTGAGTGTGTGATGCTCATTTAGGCAAAAGCATGTTGGGTGGTATTATCATCTCCTGGTATTCTGAATAGTGCAATTTCTGTTGGGAGATTGATCAGTGCACAGGTCCTGCATCAGAGGGATCCTTCAACACCACACAACAAGACTGGCACTGCCTCCTAAACAATTCTGCTTTTAAATAGAAAGTTGTCTAGGAGGAGGAAGAGAGCAACATTTTTACTCACATATCGTTTCAACTTTTTTTGATTTATCCTGTTTTAAGTTCACTGCCTTTATATTGTAATGGACTTTTTTCCAGGTACTTCCTAGCTCTGGGTTTGTTTTGAACTGCCCTCCTGAATGACACCAAGTGTACTGCTCTCCCACTCTTACCTTCACACTTTCTTAGATGCTGTTCCTTATGCTAGAAACCCTTATTCTCCATCCCAAATATCCTCCCACTCTATATTCACATTCTTCCCTTAAACTGCATTTCCTCAAAGTCTATAAAAAATAATCTGTAAGTTAAGAACTATAGCAACTACGCATTGAGATCTGACAGTGTTCTGATCATCAAATTTGCTACTGTTGGCTGAATCCTTTAACTTATGCATAATACTGAATAAATCAGAGATTCGTACTTCCTTAATATCACATGTACCATCTTTATATATATATATATTGAAATTATTTTTAAGTACCTCAAAGTTCATCCCAACTGGTTTCCTAGAGGCCACCTGCCTGAGTAGTGCTTTTTGTTGTCTTCTTGTTTTTCCAGCTGAAAGCCCACTGATGGGGGAAAAAATAGGGCAGTAAGACATCCTTCTCATAAGAGAACTGAGTCCAGTATCTTAGGTAGAGACTTAACCAGATAAAATTGCCATTTTGGAGTTCTGTCTCAAGAATATTTGTTCAAAGAAAAGCCCCAGAATGAATACAAACTGTAAGTGAAGCAGAACATATTTTTTTCTGAACTTGTATGCAATTCTTAAAACCATTTGGTTTCATAGGGAAGTTGTGCTGCTTATAACCTCATTTCCTTATGTTCTCATTAGTGCTAGATAAAAAACCCTTGAAAAGAAAAAAATTGCATCCAAACCAGAGTAATTTATAAAAGTTTGATTCATGCAACATTGACTCCTACTTGCCTCTTAAGAAAAAAAAAAGTGGAATTGGGAAATTTTCAGGCTGTCTAAAATAGGCTTTCCTTAAAAGAAATACCTTTTTTTAAAAATCTGGGTCTACTCATCTAAAAAGCTAGTGAAACACTGCTCCTCAGTGTTTCTAAAATACGTACATTCTTCATCTGTTTGCTGATTGTCTGCAGCATAAAAATCAGTCTAGAATTCTTGCAAGACAAAAAAAGTCATTGTAAGCCACTCCAAAGATGCTTTGCTGCAAGAGAAATAAATCTAAACACTGACTGCTAACAAAACAGAAACTGTAAAAACATTACTAAAACAAATAAAGTTGACATTTTACAGAAAGAAAAGTGCTATTTTTGATCACAGTTATGATTTTTTAGTAAGATTTAAATTTCCATTTAGCTATGTTAAAATGTTTGTCTGTGAGAGAAATAGGTCCAATTGCTTTTTCTCTTAATGCATCAAGGAAAAGCTAAAGCTGGGACCAGAATGGATCCTCTAGGAGTTAAGTGCAGAACTCCCAGAATAAATTTTCCATTAAACCCTTTGGAATTAGTTTTCAGATTTCCTTAAACTCTGATGCAAATTTTGGTACATAATCAAACCAAATGCCTTGTTGTAAGTATTGGAATTATTGATAATGGAACAGCATCACCTTTCACCCCCAAACCTTTTGGTTTTCAGTCTTAACAGTGTCGTAAGTACCCATTATTGGAGATATTCTCTCAGGATGCCTGTCAGGCTGGACATGCATCAAAACATTTTACTTTCTGTCTGATCTAACTTTTCCTTTCTCTCATTCAAGCAGGTTATTGAAAGCCATCAAGTTTTATGTGTTCTTGAGCTATGAGGAAAGCAGGAAGCAGAAAAGGAGATTCTTTCCTGTCATGCTGCTCTGTAAATCAAGTCCTACATGTGTAGCTTGTAGTTCCAAGGAAGTCTGTAGCCATTGAGTTTGAGGGGAGTTTTTTAGAAATTGTGTTTTCCTTCAGCTTTCTCCAGTTTCTTCCTTTAAGATATTTTTGTGACAGAATTCTTCACATTTAACCCTTGTCTCTGAAGCTGCAACCTGAAAGTGTTCTGATTGTTAAGAAATTTTACTGAAGTCACTCAGGAATCCCAATACTCAGGAATTAGTCTCAGAATGAGAACAGATCCTTTGAATTCACACAGTGGTTGCATGTGCACTGCATGCCTCAGTGGACGTGTTCTGTATCCTAAAAGCAGAAACACCACTTTGTCTTCCAGGTTTTACCTTGAGCAGTTGTATGGATGTTAGTGTGGCTGGAACTCATTAAGGTTATCACAGAGGTGCCTTATTTTTGTCCTGGGGCTATGGCTCTGTGGTTTGGTAAATTGGCTGAAGCTGCATCTACAGGATCTTAATATTTTGCAAACTTGAGTATTTAACATGAAAAACCACTATTTTGTCATAAAAATGAGATGCAGTAGGAAACTACTAGTCAATTTTTTCCCTGTGTTGCAGACAATAAAGAAAATGTCTTCCAGTTTCCATGTAGGACCTTTTGTCACAAAGGGCAAGAATGTACATGAGTCAGCTTCAGTTGCAGGATTCTTTTTCCTTTTCCCAGTGAATGTTCCTATTATACAAAGATCTTGGAGTCCTAATCCGAAATTTCAAAGTGTTTCTACAAAGATATTCTGCATCTGTTTTTAGGGGGTTTGTTTCTTTTGTTGTGTTGTGGTTTTGGGTTTTTAAAATTTTAGGAGATAGTTAATGTATGCCAACAAACTGTGTATCTTAAGCTATAATCATGCTTTGTGTTTGAAAACACTTTTTTGGTACAAACGTAAGAAAAACACCCTGTTTTGTTCAGACTTTGAAGGAAGTTTGCTGGACCATAAGTACTTCAAAGCTGCAAAACCTAATTCAAAATGTTATGGGAATTCCATGTATTTTTACAGCTATGCAAAAAGGTACCTTTTAAATTTGGTAATGTTTTACAACCACTGTACAGGACAACAAAGAAAAAAGTTGCAAAAAGCCACTCAGAATTGTGCAGTTCAGCTGCTGCACCATGAGGAAGCAGCTCCTGTTTTGCCAAATGAGACTTGACCACAGGCAGCATGATGTCAAGAAATATTAATAAAATGCTTTCTTAAGTGGTTATTTCTGCTCTTTTTTGTGTCCCCTCGTTAAGATGTGACAGAGCATTTGGGGTCAGCTGCCCAGCTATCAGTGGGGATGGAATAAAGCACCTTTCTCTGAGCCCTTGCTGACATGGACTCAGCCATGACTCAGCCAGGGGAAATTAACTGATTATACTTAACTTTCTCTGCTATGGTAAAACAAGTTGCAGAGAGAACACACTGAAAGCCAAGGGCCTCTAAATACTTTTCCCTTTTATGGAATAGAGCTCCCAGAATCTCCATTTCCTGGAGATTGTACTCAAGCCTACACAGTGGTAAAAGAAAGTTCTCTGCATTCACTGATCTGTATCTGACTACAAATTTGAGCTCAGGGTATAATTTTTTTCCTAACTATTTTAAGCAGTAAGTTTATAATAACAGACCAAAATGTTAAAAGCACTCCATCCTCTCTTATTTCTTTTTCTTACTTTTTTTCTTTAGATTGTCTCCTCTTAGTGTGGGAATGAGCAGAATTTTGTGAACTGGATAGGTAACTTGTTTGTGTTTTTTTAAACTCATTTTGTAGGTGCACAAGGCTCGTGCATACTGAAATTGTAGATCTTCACCCATATCCATTCTGCCTGTGACATGTGAGTTAATCTCTACAAGTATTTAATTTTAAAAGATAATTTTGAAGCTTTTGTCATTTCTGAAATAATTGAGTTTTGGGGGAGATCATTTACTTTGATAAAAAACTAAAATAATCTAATTACATCCTTTGATAAGATAGAGGCAGGCCCAACAGAGCTTGATCAATGAAGAAAAAAAAAGAAATAAAATACCAATAAGAGGATCTTGAAATTATCTCTGCCTAGGAGGCTAGTATGTGTTCATGCACCTTAACTGTTTTCAAAGTGCAGGTGTATTTTTAAGCTCTCTTTTTACTGTCTTCAGGGCCAATAATTACAGGTGTTTCAGTTGGTCCCTCACTGAATTGCACATATTGTTAACATAATTTCTTTCTTTGACTGAAACACGTTTGTTCTTGTGGAAAGGGGACAAAGCTGGCAAAGCTAATGGTAGCATGATTCCAAAGGCTGTTCAGCTGGCAGGTGAGCCAGGCTTAGATGCAGGCCCAGTCAAGCTCTACACATTCTAGCTCAGGGTTCAGTAAGGCTGTCAACTGGGTTTGTAAATAGAAGTGTGAATTTCTGTAAGCTCCAAGGCTGCACTCTGCCCTAATGCTCTGCTGAAAAAAAACAAGTACCTTCTAGTGACATAAATTTTCCAAGGACATTTCTTTATCTTCTATCTACATTTTTGAGATGCAGATAAGCTCCTCTAATTCTTGTAGAGGTTCTCACAAAGCCCTCTGTTTCTGTGAATATTGACTCCTTGTGACACTTACTGGGGCTGTTTTCATTGCCCAGCTAAAGGGGTATAAGGTCACTTCACCAGTGATGGAAGAACATTTATTCACAAATATTTAGGCTTCCATCTTTTCTAAACCTTTGCCTTTCATACCAGTAGAGAAGGCAATAACTGATTGGAAAATGGCAGAACTCATTGCAGAGCATGTATATCCACTTGCATTTACAATGTATGATATTTGTGCTTGGTAAGCATCATAGTCTTTAAAAAATATGGGCTACTGAATTTAAGAACACTGCACAGGTTAAAATTAAGCTTTTAGACTGAAAGTTAATTATTTTGGAGTTCTAAATCATATAGTTTATTAATTGACCCACATCCTTATACTGAAATACCAAAATGCAGTACCCCTCATTTTGGCAGTGTAGTGGACTGCAGCAATGCAGTTAAGGTGTGCAAAGATGGTGTTTGATTCAAGAAGCCTAAGAATATGAATAATTAGGTGTAAGCTTTCACTGCTCCAATACAGTCTTCAGCCCTGGGGTTTTCTGGACTGGTACTAGGAAAAACTGGAAAGTCAGAAGAAGAAATTTTCCTACCGATCAGCAGAGAGATTTGAAGCTTATTCCTATTTGCAAGTTATCTCTGTAAGGAAATTGGAGTAGGGTTCTAATTGTGTCAGAGACAGCCTGAACTCAGTCCACTCCAAATCTGGGGGTTGTTAAGGTGGCATAAATTCATCTTTCTACCCTCTGTTTTCCCTTGGCTGTACTTTCTGTGCTGCATCTCTAGGACAACACAGCTTGGGATTTGTCCCTTTCTATTCTTAGACAAGCCTGTTGATTTATTTCTTTTTCTTTTAAAGTTTTTTTTGCTTTTTAAATCTGAAAAATGAACTGAAACTTGATGTGCTTAGTAGCTCTTTCTTGTTTCAAGATAAGTTGCATTTCTCTAAGTTTAGTATGCACTAAGTATTCCGTTTAGACTGGGAATAAACCACTTTGGTGCAGTAGCTTCTACAATTCCATGTAGGACTGCAAGCATGCTTTGGCCATGACTTGAAACATTCCTGATTTTTCAGGCCCGGCATTGGGTTGAATGTATCAGAACCATAATAAATTCATGAGGGAAACACTAAGAGGGAGTAGATAAATAGCCAGATTTCTATTTTCTCTCTCTCTTTTTTTTTTTTTTCCTAATTTGAATTTGAGTTCTTGCAAACTCTGAGATTGTGTAGGATGGCAGGATTTTGTTACAGAGACGAAAAGTAAGTCTGTGTCCCTTTTGTAGTTACCTTGTTTCCATCTCAGTTTCATGTGTTGCTAATAGTTGGCGACTTGGTTTGATACCAAAGAACTTAATTGTTGAAACATACAGCTGTTCAGTATGTGTCTAATCTGTGGATTTATTAAAATATACATAATCATAAATATGTCTTTTTCATCCTATTACGGACTTTATTGTCTTGCCTTAATAGCCATTTTAAAAGATTTTGTTCATAGAAAGTTTACTCTTATTTGAAGTCAGAGGTGGGTAAAATCATGATACAAACATAAACTACCACATTTGTAGAGTTAGAAAATCACCTGTAACAAGTACATGTCTAGAAAAGCTTGAAACATGCTGTCCCTACAGCATGCACTAATCTGAAAAATCTTTATGCCCACTGTTCAAAAAGAGTCTGTATCTTGGTCTTCATAATCATGTCACATGTGCTGCATCTTTTTCAGAGCTGTTATTGAGGAACTGCAATGATATAATTACTTTTTCTTGAACACACCAATACTTGTGTAGGATCATTTTTACAATCTATTCATTCTGCATTGTCATGTGAGATGGCCTTGTATTCCTCTTCTAGTGAAAGAGAAAATTAAGTCTCCAACATAATGTGAAATGAACATAATAAAAGCATGGGTCTTAGCTGCTTCTGTAGTCCAAAGTTTTCACACATTCTGTAGGTTTTACAACACAGATTTTCTTCTGTGAGAGCTGAGGTGAAGCACTTGTCACTACTGAGGCTGCTTCAGTGTTTCTTGTGAATGGTTTTGCCTCTTTTTGCTTTAATTTTAAAGCAGCAGATGTATTTTGACAAATGAAATTGGCAACCTCAATAAACCAGCATGTTCCCGAAGACATTTCTTTGCCCACCCCTGAAATGGAAAGGAAAACTGTAGCAGGTTCCTTTCCAAAGCAGTAGGCAGCGGTTCCTGGTGGAGACACAGTGTGGGCGCCAGGTGGCCTCAGCTGTGTGTGTGTGACCTGCAGGCACCGCCGGGGAGTGCAGTGATGCATTCATGAGGACGCTGATGAGGACAGCTCTCTGATTCCTGGGCAGGTGTCACAGTAAGTATTGCAACCCATCCGCTGCCACTCCAAGGACTGATTTGCACTTTGCCCTGCTGACCCTCAGACTTTGGTGCAGGCTTTCATGCTGATGTTACCCTTGTGAATGCATTGCCTCCCCTTGATACTAATAATAAGAATTTTCTCCACCTAATAGGCAGTGATTTTTTTTTTTTCCTTCTTTGGGCATTTCTGCTGTTTTGCTTTAAAAGTGTCTTGCACCTTGTTGTCTTGTGCAGAGGTACACCAAGTCTTTTCACAATTCGCCTTGCTTAAAGGAGAAGTGCCACCCTCTAGGGTTCCAGTTTTGGTTCTCTGTAGCATTAAGGCTATTAGTTACTAAAAGGTAGATTATGGAAGAGATGACCGAGAAGGGACCCTGGCAGTGTCTGTCAGTATCTCAAGGGAAGTGTCAGAGGATGGATCCAGATGCTGCTTGGTGGTGCTGAGCAATAGGACAAGAGGCAAGGGCAGAAATTGACGCACAGGAAGTTCCACGTGAACATGAGGACAAACTTCTTCTGAGCAGATAGTTGTGCACTGGAACAGATTGTCCAGAGAGGCTGTGGAGTCTCCCTCACTGGAGATATTCAGGAACTTTCTGAATGTAATTCTGTCCCATGAGCTCTAGATGACCCAGCTTGAGCAGGGAGGTTGGACCAGATGACCCCTGTGGTCCCTTCCAACCTGAACCATTCTGCAGTTCTGTGATATCTGGGATGTGATAACAGGATGCTGTTTACTTCTTAGAGGATGTTTAGAGAAGGCAGTTTGGTCACATCATAGTGACAAAATGAAAATTGTAAAATGGAGGAAAGATATCGAAATAGCAACAAGAACAGGAGGTTGTCTGTTTTGAATGCATTTGCGAAGTTATACTTGACCTTGAAAGCTTTAGTTACTAAAACACAAGATAGCATTTTTAATTTAAACCTTAATACTGTTTGTTATTGTAAAGTGATCTCAGTTTTGGAGCATAGGCTTTTAAATGGATTTGATTTGTATTTTTGGCATCTAACCCAGCCTGCAGATCACGAGGCCTCCCAGAGCTTATGCCTTCAGGCTAACCTGAAACAGATACTGCCACCAGTGCATGGTCCTCTTAGTCAACCTTGCAGCTCCACGTGCTTCACGCTGCCCACAATGCCAACCTTACCTGAAGACAAGGGACAAGCAAAAGAGGCCCAGCACAACAGCTCTCCTCCAGCCAAAGTAAGCTCTCTTACTTACAATGGTGTTTTCTGACACTTGCTGGAAACCTGAGGCTGAAACATGTTTGTGTATACTTAGAGGTTTATAAAATCAAATCTATTTGTTGCTCTGTATTAGGGTGTTTTGTTTAATTGATGAAACTATGAATGATCCTTCAGTTGAAATCCTTTGAGTTCCTCAAATATTTTATAGCCTAAGGGATGAGAACTTAAATTGCTCAAGCAGTTGTTTATCATTTTGAACTGGAGGCTTATAAATGGTTCAGAACAGACAGACATATATCAAAGCTGTCCAAAAATGACCTTTGTGATGTTATTAAAGAAAACTTTAAACTTTGGGAGCACAACTTAGGCTTGCACTTCAACAACTAGTGTTGCTTTTACAGATATAGAGGATGTTATGGGACTCATGCATGTGAAAGATGGAAATGGGCTTTTTTGGTTTGCAGTCTTTCTCAGTGCTGTATTTGCCACAGCAATAGATGATCAGACACTGGAACTAGACAGAGGCATGTGGGCATCTGGTTCCTCAAGCATCTCATCAGTTTGCTTCAAATTTGTGTGGCATCTACATGTCTTGACATGTTTTCATTCCAGATAAATATGAAAAATCAATAACAGATGGGTCTTCCCTATTTTCAGTAATCTATACAGATAAAAAGTGTACTTCATGCTTTAATAAACTGAGATTGGATTTTTTTTGGTTGTTAGCTTTGCTGAAGTAAAGAACCTTACTCTGATTAAGAAATCACAGGCTATCCAAATCATTAGTTTTTATATAAACTGGTGTAAAGAAAGAGAGGATTTATAGTCTGGCACATCCTCAGTTAAAGATGTGACACTGTCATTGAGTTTGGGGACACTGCATTCCAGACTTTAGGTGAAAACATCCGCTACTTTAACATTGTTGGAAAATACCGTCAGCAGTGAGCTCTGCACTGATTTGTCCTGCCTTCCATCTAAGCTGCACATGGTGCTGAGTGTTAATTTCCTGCCTTAAGATAAACACCCCAGTTGGATACAAGTTCATCAAGATTGCCATCTGATAACATCTATTAGCTGAAGATGATTTTATTGGGGTTTTTTAACTCACCTATGTGAGAAGTATTCTAGTACAAAAGACTTGCTGTATAAAACATACCCACAGGTGAAAAATAGGAAAATCTAGCAGACATCAGTGATAGTGATTCTAATCCTAAATATGCTTGTTGAGTGGGAGAAATAAAATTTCCAACCTCCTGATATAAAAGCATTAAATTTTTAATACATTTTCCAGGCCTTTTAGATGTAGGTCTTAAATGAACTGTGGTAATGTGATAGTTCATGAATCAGGTTACTGTGCAAAATGCTTCATTTTAAATAAGTGATTATTTTTAGGCACAAAATGCAGTGGAGTTATTTTAACCAACACACTGCTCGTAAGCCTACTTAAAGTTTGCCACTAGCCAATGTTTTGAAAATTTGGTCTTGTTCATAGCTGTTGTCACTCTTGGCTCTTGCTGCAGGTCAAGTTCTACAGCCTGACTGTAAGTCACTCTAAGTAAAACAGCTTATTGTGAGATAAGGACTTGCAAGCAAGGAGAGGGCATCAGAAGGAGCTAAAAGCTGGTGAATTTGTTTTCTGCCATTCAACAAATTTTTCCATGTCTGGAATTTCATCTATCTAGAGTGCTGCCTGGTGTCTATGAACTTCCTCATTCTATTTCAGGAGATTCTTTCCCACCTTTTCCCTGCATGCCTAAATGCACAGAGATTGCAAAACAGTTCTGACAAAAAGAAAATGAACATCACAAGTTCATTTAATGTTTAATGTAAAATGTTACATCACATGTAGCTTTCTGCATGCTTCAAGTATGATCATGCTTTTGCATGATGGGGAGATCTGGGTTCTATGTCACAAATTCATTTTGAGAAAACAAATGTGGGTTTTCATTTCAGTATTTCTTACAGCAGCCTGAGTTTTTCTGAAGTTCAGTTCAGAGTTTTAATTAATATCTAAGAATATGGCCAGGTGGCAGAGGGTTTTCTGTTTCCTGTTTTTTTTGTTGTTTTGGTTTTTTTCCCCCAGTGCTTTAAAGAATTCAGGTGTTACACAGTAAAGCTCTGTCACCTGACTGCCTGGCATGGTAGATCTTTCAGCAAAGTATCTTTGTATTCCTTCTCCCCTCATCCCATTCATGTAAAAATCACCTGACTTGTTCTAGATTATAAACATTTCAAAAGCACATTCTCTGTATGTTTAGTGAGGGCCTGGTAGAACTTAACAGCCAGAATGTCTGGAGGTTCTACTTCCCTCCCTGATCCTCGTGGCTGTTCTGTTATGGACCAAACTGCCTGTGCCACCCTCTCAGCCCTCCACATGCCTCCCTGCAAGTTTGGATGGCTCCTGGTCACCCGTGTGGAGCAGTTCCCACCTGAACCACAAAAGTGGAGTCAGTTTTACCCTAATTTTTTGGGGGGGGAGGGCTTTGGAAAAAAAGGAAGCAAAGACTTGAGTAGCAGGGAACCACTGGTAGTAGGAGATGAGGCAACTGTTGGGAATAGTTGAGGAGCAGATGGGTCTGGAAGCTCCCAAGGGAGCAGAGTTAAAGGCACACAAATAAGAAGGTGATGGAAATCTTCTGTAACATCTCTGTGCAGTTGTACAACACTGCACTGTTGTAAGGCAGCTTAAGCTTCCTGTTAAAGCTTCTCTTCCAAGGCCTGTGTAGGGCAGCCTGAGAACTCCTCAGTCTGTAACAATTCCTTTTGATTGGAGCCAGCTGGCCATGCAAAGAGCTTCCTGCTCTGGCTGTTCCTGCTCCTCTCCTGGACAAGGCAGGTTTGGACAACGGGGCCATGAGGTTTCACTTGTGTACATGCTGAACTCCTATAGCTGCTGACCAGGATTAATGTTTTCTACCTGACCTGAACTAGCCTTGACTGCAAACTCTTTCTTTTTTTTTTTTTTTTTTTTTAATGAGCTGTTTTTAGAGTCCTAAAATGGGCTTGAGTGACTTCAAGGCTGTTGTTACATCATTCAGAAGTTTTTGCTTTCTGGCAGTCATGAGATTAATAAAAACACCGTGCATGTGTATTCAGCTGCTTTGCCCTACAAGCAGGGCAGTCACCTTAGTTTTGTGACTGACAAAATATATTGTCACTTTTTAACATTTTCGAGGATATTACTAAAAATTGCTTTCAAGCTATTGTCATAAAATGTCACTTGTGCATTTGAATCACATATGCTTTGGGATTTTAACATTTTCGGAATTGCAATGATATTTTTCCTAAATTTAAATCTTCACAGTGTTTTCTTGGCATGTTCCCCATCCTGCTTTCCTGTGACTGACAAAGTGAACTTGCCAAGGCAGTTCATATGAAAATTATGAGTATGGAAGTGTGAAGCTGCTTGAAAAAATTTTAGTAAAAAAATTATGCTATTTACAGTAGAATCAAGAATCCTAACTCTGTCCAAATCAAGGCCTATTTCATTGCCTTTGAGAGGTAGAAGAGTTATGCTATGTATTTTAATATTATACCATTTGCCATGTATTCTAGAATCCTTTTACTTGATCAGAAAATGTTACTTCAACAAGAAAAAAATGCAGCACTGGGAGAGGTATTGCAAGGAGTTCTATGGTAAATGACAGAAATTACCAGTCAAGTAAGAGTCAGCTTTCTTATGGAATAGAATAGAATGGTTTAGGATGAAGGGACCTGGAAGGGACCTTTAAGGTCATGCAGCTCCAACTGCCCTGTTGTGGACGGGACCTTCCACTAGAGCAGGTAGCTCAGAGCTCCCTCCAACCTGGCCTGGAATACTTCCAGAGTCTAAACCTGACTTGCTAAACTGTGACTTATTACATGCTTCATTCTGTTAATGCCTAAATTAGTGCTATTGCAACAGATTTTTCTTACCTGCCTTACAAATTTCTTGTGAAGCTTTGGGATGTAGTTTCAAGGAAATTGTAGACTCCAAATAACAAACCAAAACAATACTGTCATATATATCAGTACCTAGCAGAAGCAATTAGGATTTGAGAATTTATAAATTATTCTTTAAATTTTAGAAGTCACTTGACAGCAGTCCACTGCCACTGCTGGGAAGCTTTCCCTTCAGCTATTTTCTGGTTTTAGTCTGAACACAGTACTTGGGGTAGAATTGATAATTTTCTTACCACATATGAGGCATCCACATTAATTTATGCCAACTTGATGCATCTCCACTTGTGATATCTCACAGGAAATGGATTCCTTTTCTTCAGCTGAATGGTATGATTATGCAGAAGGTGAGAGATTAAGTTCTTGAGGCAAGGTCTCACATTTAAGCAGGCAAACACATATTAATATTCAGTACCAGCTTGCCAGTTTCTTTTAGCAGTTAAACATTATATTTGATGTATTTATTTTTAGATTATATTTAAAAAATAAGTTTCCAAGTAATTTGAGGGAAAATCATGTGGAGCTCTTAAGATAATTTTTAAATTATTTTTTTGAGTTTTGGGTATCATGTGTACACTTGATACTGTGTTTATTCAAGCTTTCATTATACATTACTATCATTTGGAGGGTTTGTGTGCTTAATTTAGCCCTGTTATACAGAACTGCTTTTCACTCTTGCATTCAGCTCATAAATTCACCAAACTCTTGGACATGTACTTCACTAGAGAAATGGTTTGCTGTGTGCAAAACCAGACTGTCTGCCTTTTTAAAGCTTTCTCGTTAGCTCCATGCTTATTGAATTCAGCTTGCATGCATTAAAAGTTTTTAAAGAAAACAGATTTTCCTGGTCTCTATCATGTCTTTTGAGTAATGTAAGTATAGGCCTCTAATTCATATTTCTTTTGTCAAATTACTGCTAATTATCTCTTATTTAAATTATCTTTTCTTTTTTAGGTAAATTGAGAAATACACATTGTTTTCCACACAGAGAGTCAATGTTCAGTGGTTTAAATTTCTGTTTAACTACATTTTTATATTTGTCATACACCATTCAGGACACAACTGTTGAAGGGACAACATGCAGCACACCTTCTATTGTTCTTCCAGAGAATGCTGTCACTCCAGATGTAGAAATTGATAAAAATCTGGTTAACAGGTACTGTATAATACATTACCAATCCATCCATAAATTTCAGGGGCTGTGTTTCTAAAACATTGCTCTGAAATGTATGTTGTATGAAAATATTAATGCTACATCTCTCATTTGGTCATATTGCCTTTGCATTTTGAGGGTGGTGTTTGGGATGCGAGGTGGAAGAACAGGAATATAATTGAGACTAAAAGAGTAGAGTTACACAGAATACTGAGCCTGACAACCCCACTCACTGAGTTGGACAATTTAAATATCTAGTTTGAGCACTGTGATACAATGGGTTTGAAGCAGTTTTGGGCCCATTCACATAGATGGGGCAAGAATACCACCTTGAGGTTAAGCATATGTGAAAGTAAGGCATTGAATAGAAATGGTAATGCTCTTTGAAGCTGAAAACTTCAATTCAGTTTTCAGTTATTATATTTACTGTGATAAAGCATACTTCCTGACCTGGGCTTTTTAATTTTATTGACCTACCACTAAACTTAAAATATGGGGAGAAAACATATCAGAAAATATATTTTGTACATCTCTAATTTGCTTGTATTTTAAAAGTGTGCTTCTCCAAACTTCAAGATTACTTTACAGTCAGAATTTATATGCAGCCCTTCAAAAGCAGAATTATTTGCAGGATCAGTATTTACATTTCTGCAGTTGTTTGAGACTTACTTGGTTTGCAGTTTAGAAAGATCCTATGGGAGTGTCAATGTGTGAGCCAAAGGAATTATTTTAGCCATAAAATTTAGTTTAAGAAGCAGTAACAATTCAGAAAGACTAAGTCTTTTGGGGTTTTTTGTTGGTGGTTGGTTTTTGGGGGGTTTTGTGGTGGGGTTTTTTGTTTGTTTGTTTTTGGTTTTGTGGGGGGTTTTTTGCTATATGCCATTCTTGCATTATTTTTAAGTGATGGTAATAATCTAAAGAAATGTAGATTTTTTTTTTCCTAAGAAATCAGGTTCACAGTGAATGAGATTAATAGCAAATTTTAGAACTTCTTTGCTAGATCAATTTCTGCAATTTTCCTTCTTTCTGCAATCTCCTTCATTTTCCAGTTGTTTGGAGATGAGAGGAACTGCAATAAATGCTTTTTGTCTTCATTTTTAAACCAAAGGGCTTTCTTTTTAATATTAATTTTTAACAGGTAATTAGGACCTTTTTTTGGTGCCATACTCTATAATTTTTTTTGTTCACTTCTCTCTCTAGGCCTCGGAGTCCTCATAGGAGGCATTCTAACCGTGCCACCAGGAATTCAACAAGTTCACTGACTTCTGTTGGTAAGAAGTGATTATTCATTTCAGCTAGGATGTATTCTCAGAAAATGTGACATGCCATGAAAACCTGTATAGAGAGTCTGACTGTATTGACCACAATTTTTTTGTCTGTGCACACTGTGTAATGCATGCACAGGGAATGCTGCTGGGATATTGAATTATGATCATGAGTTTGTAAGTGGACTGCATGCAGACCAATTTAGGGAAATACACACATTGTTACTTTCAGAAAGTTGTTAATTGGTGCATGAGCTTAACATCTTTAGAAGGCTCGATATATACACGCTTTATTTCTTGTAGAATATGAAATACTGGTTTTGCTACACTTGAGCTTCTCTTTTGTTGGCACAGGGAAAGTGTCATGGGAGGTCTGTCTCTCAAACTTCCAACACACAAATCAGAGTTTAAACCAAAACAGATATTTCACTGAAAATAGATTGCTTTAGAATATTCAATCTGTAAGTATGGTTTTCTACATCCTTGAAACTGAACTAAATTTAAGGAAGTTAAAACCAAAGGACTTCTCCCTCCCCCTCAAAAAATCAATCAAAAACCAATTGTGAAACTACTCCACACCCACAAACAAAAAACCCTTGTGTTTTTACTGCTTGCTTAAATCCTTAGCTTTTCTGAAAACTGATGGCTCTGTAATGGCTCTTGTCAAATTTTAAAATATTTTTCTCATATTACTTGATGACTTTCCTCCCCCTCATCCAAGCTGTTCTTTAGATGTTCATAAAAGCCATTTATACTGACTCACACAGAAAGGGCCTTTCTGACAACTGCCTGCCTTCTTTGCTGCATCATAGGCTGGAGAATTGTAAAAATTGATGCTCAAAGTTTAGTGTTTTGAACCAATTTAAATGCCACAGATTAACAAAGTGTTAAATTATTGTTAAAACTATGGTATATAAATCTTTGTTGGCTGAGTTTGTGGGTTCTTAGCCTTGAAAAACTGAAGATGAAAATTCCATGAAGAAACTCAGTCTACAACAGAAATGCCATTACTGTTAGTTGAGATGGACTTAATGGCACTTTTATTTAGAAATGAGAAACTGCAATGGAGACACAGCAGGAAAAGCCAGTTTCACATATTCGGAGAATTTTTGATCACAGTGAATTAATCTTAGTGGATTACCTGTGGTTTTGAGGACTTGCTCTAAATTTGGGATTGTAACATAAGAAATGAGCAGACATTAATTTTTTGTTGCATGCAAGCTCAAAGCTAAATTCATAGGTATAAATTTACAGGTTTGTTTTGAACTTGTTGCTCTCACATGCCACAATATACCTGGAAATGGAAGGTCCAGCTCTAATTCTGACATTTTCTACACAGACAATAGTGGTCATGTGATTGATCTGGTGAATGATCCACTACCAGATGTCAAAATATCAGAGGAAGACAAAAAGAAGAACCTTGAATTGTTAGAAGAAGCAAAGAAAGTGAGTGAGAGGTTCCTAACACGCAGAGGCAGGAAGTCAAGAAGCAGCCTCTCAGAATCACCCACAGGTAGGGGCAGATCCTGATAACCAGATTTTATCTTCTCCTTCAAGCATGTGTAAAGGCAAACATCTCCTGTAATCTATACATTGCTGCTGTTGCCATGCACTTGGTTAATTTCAAGGCCAGAATCCCTCATGTCCTCCACAAGGTTCCACAAAAACAGAAATGCCCCATCCATGTACCCAGATGTGTCAGGGTAAAATGGCGTAAAGTTACACTGCAAACAGTGTAACAAGAAGGCATGAAATATTTCTATTGAAAAGTGAAAAATGATCACAAATTGTTGTTTAAATGAAATTCTAGTGACTAGAATTCATCTTGCTGAACAAACATCCCCTCCAGACACAATTACACTGCCTCATATTCTGAACATATCCATTTACCTTAGTTTATGGCTCAGATCCTCCTTTAAAAACAGCAGAATAACATGTTTTGTTCTAGAATGTCAATTGAAATTACTTTTCCTTTTATGTGAAATGTTTTAAAACTGGAACAAAACGCCATTTTACCATGAAATAGGACTTTCATTTTGCTTTGAAATGCCATTTCAAACAAAATTCTGTCTTACAATTGGCCTGACACTCTCTGGAGGGAAAAAAACTCCCACAACCATATATCACCTCTTTTTTTATCCTAAATTCCTCATGAATCTTCTCTTGTGCTGTCTCCCCTCAGTGCTTACAGTATCAGAAAACTGAGGAGAGCAAGTATTCCCAGTATCAATAGAAATTTATCAAATTTTGATGAGTATAAGATATGAAACATGCTCTAAACTCCTAATTGCCAAGTAGAACCTGGCAATTAAAATGACTTGTCAGGTTCTGGACAAACACATGACTATGATATTGATGTTTTAATCTCATCTGAATTCTAAAAATACAGAAGGTACAAGCCTAGAAAGTAAAATCAGCTTTTCATTTTGTTTGTCTTTGTTCTAATGAAGCAGTTTCCCCTACTCCTAGTCCTAAAGTTTCTCCCATAGCATCTCAGAGCACCTCTTTCCCATTTCCATCAGGTAAAATGATCATGAATCATTAAGGGAGAAAAAGACCTCTAAGATCATCAAATCCAATCATTTGCAGGCTCAAACTTTAACTTATAAAAGCTCACCAAAAAATATTTGTTTAGTATTTCTTGAGAAGAGTAGATTTAAGCATCTAGTCCTGAATATGATAAAGCTCTGAATGCATACAAATTATATTTTTGCATATATATATTTTTATTCCTGTGGTGTTGCAAGTTCACATGTTCTATTTTTTAAATTTTGTCAATACAGAGTTTTGAGAAGCTTTAATGATGTTTCACTTGCTATGTGTTTGATTTTTCTTTTTCTTTTATAATAGTATTTTTGACATTTGAATTTTTGTGCTTCATGTATTATTGGAAACTGTGCACATATGTGTTTGTTAATGCTATAGTAGTACAAATTTTGAGCAAAATATCAGGATATGCCCTAATTATATGTGTATCTTTCAGGGTCTGATGCATGCACAACCACTAGTATTGAGTCAGTATCTCCAGGGCAGGTAAGAGCTGAATAGTCTGTGCAATAACCTGGTTATTACAGTACTCTATTATTATATGCTGCCCTTTTAGTCCCTATTAAAAATTGTAGGTTTAGAATACCATTTTAAAGACCAAAATTGGATTACTGGTACTTTCTCTGTGCAGCAAGGGATAAATAAATATTTAGTCTGGAGACAGAAATCTACGAAGAAACAAGGTCTGAAAGATCATGAAGACTTGTTAAGTGTAGAAAATAGAAAAAGATGCAATATAATCCTAATGTATGAGAAAGCTAATCCGTAAAATTATTTCATAAATAAATACAACAAGCAATGTAAAAATTATGAGATTCAAAGTTCAGCCATTAATATCTATATCTAATGTTTGTAGCATAGGTGTGAAACAGAACCTTGTAAGCAGTTTTTTCATTTTTTTTTTCTAGAATAACAGAATTGTGAAAGAGGATGACAGGCAAACTGCAGAGGTAAGTGTTTCACATTGAGAGCTGAACAAAGTCTGCTGGTTTGTCTTAGCATACATATGATTAAAAATGCTGAAAGATTGTTCACTGGGTGAAAAGAAAATTACAATGCTTTAAGTAATTATGAAGAACCTGCAAAAGAAGTGTAGGACAGTGGGCTTACCATTTGATCTTTTCATCCTATCATGAACCCTGCTCTAACTCAATTAAAATCAATATACTAAATAACTTCAAAGTAAAAATAGCTACTATAGCCATTTTGGTGTATGTCAGTGGTTTAGACTTTCCATGACATTAACATGCTGAGGAGCTTGGACTTAGGAGGATTGATGTAATGGACTCTGGAATGGGAGAGGTTAACTCAAAAGTTCAGAGAGGAGATTTCAAAGTCAATATTCTTTAAGTGCTTTTTAAAAATTATTCCTTTTGTCAACAGCACATATTCAAAAGCAAATGTCCCTGAAAAGGAAATGGCTTTTTACAATGAAAATCTGTCCTTGGGCAGGGGAAAAGAGGAATCTGGACTTGATTCTCTGTTTCATGTATGTCCCTGTACTTTCAGAATGCTGCAAAAGGATTAATTGATCGAAGGCAGAATGATCAAAGAAAGATTTCTCAGGGAAGGTTGGTTCCTCGTTCTGCTGGCTTTGAAAACTCCAAAGAGAAGCTCTCAGACCAAAAGGAAAACTTTGATCCATGTAAACATATGGATACTTTTCCTAAATTCTCCCCTTCAGCTGGTGATGGTGGCAGAATGTCTCTCAATACTTGTGTGAATGTTTGTGAAAATGAACTTGGAAAATCATTCCTCAAGAAAGGGAAAGAAAATGATGTTCCTTTAAGAACCCATCTACCAGGACCAGGAATAGGAAATATGGACTCAAAGCTAAAAATTCCTGTTCCAGAAATGAGGGACCATAAAGTTCCATGTAAACCAGAATTTAAACTGTGTGGACTGCGTCCTCCTCTATTACGGGCTGTGTCCTGGGATAGCTTGGAGCCTGGACAGAAAGAGAAAACCCCTTTAAAATTGCCATCTGAGGAAGATAAAAGCTTTCTTGGTAATAAATCCAGCAATCAGTTAAAAGCATTCAAAGACCTTCAAATCCAAGTTCAACCAGTTCGAATGCAGAAGCTGACAAAGCTCAGAGAGGTAAGTCCTGTCATCAGCTGTATCCTGTTTTAAAAAGTCATTTTCATACCCTACAAAACTTTCAATATGCTTAGTATTGTTTTTATCACTGCAAGAAACATACAGTGATAAAATAGGAAACAGTTTCAGCATAAACAATACAGAATTGGATCATGTTTTTCATTTGCAACTTTCCTTTACTAAATTGTAACCTGTAAGTAAATTCCATGGAATTACTCTATCTCTTAGTTCTCCTCAGGTATGCATCAAGTGCACTGTGGTACTTCAAGGTGTGTACATATGCATGTGCTCTTGCATATTTACATTTGCAAGATCTCAGAGGACAGGAAATGGGTTTGTAATGATTAATTGATTATTGAATTGTCTCAGAAAATGTCTCAAAGTGTTCAGAGCTGTAGAACTGGGCATTTCTGACAGCAAGGGCAGGTAGAGCATGTCCAGATTTGTAGTTCCTAATTATAACCTGCTGCAAATCTGTCAGCTTCTAAATGAATAATCTGTTGTTAAATAAATTCCTAAATGGTAAGTAATTAAATCCTAGGAAAAAAAGCAGAAATTTCATGAAATGATAAACCACCAAAAGAAAGCAGTGAATATGTCTCTATTGCTGATAATGACTTTTGAAAGAAAAAAGAAGAGGCAGCAAGTCCTGTCCTGAACAGCCTAATAAGGATATTTTCCTTAACCCCCAGTAGTTAATATTTTAAGATGAATATAAGGCTGACAGGTGAGGACCTTAATTCTGCACTTTGGTTAATTCATTCCCATTGTATTGTTTGGGAATGGCAGCTTCATTATTCATCTCTTCCTGTTGATATACACATTCTTAGTGTGTATACTGGAAGTTTTGATTATAGGGACCCTTGGGCTGTATAATTACAGGAGCAATTCTTCCCTGTGAGGTTTGTGAGGCCCTGGCACAGGTTTGCCCAGAGCAGCTGTGGCTGCCCCTGGATCCCTGGCAGTGCCCCAGGTTGGATGGGACTTGGAGCAGCCTGGCGTAGTGAAAGGTGTCTCTGCCCATGGCAGGGGGTTTGTAACCAGATGATCTTTAAGGTCCCTTTCAACCCAAGCCATTTTATAATTCTTTAATTCTATCATTTTGAATGACCCAGAAGATGTTAAGCACAAATAAGGGAATAAAACAATTTTGCAACATGATCTATAATTCCAGTTAGGCAAGATTTGAGCTCTGGCTCCAGTAGGAATTGTCTAGTCATAAACAAAAACAGGAGTTTGTGAATTTAAACGTATGAGAATATGAAAGAAAATTAGGAGATGATAAAAGGAGAAATAAGAGAACAAGGTTTAATCCTTGAGAGTGCATTTATTCCTACCTGTAAGGAATAGAGGTAGAACACAGTAACAACGAAGCATCCAGGCTCTGGTTTTAATAAAGTCAAAGTGGCGAAGTCTCACATGTAGATTTTCTGCATTTCTTCTGTAATCTGGGATACTTAGTTATTACTGTGGCTATATCCACAATTGCTTTTTTCATTGTCAGTTACTGAAGCTCTCACCAAAACTCTACATATCTACTTGAATAAGGGGCACATTTCATGAATCTTTGTTTGCATGATCAGGAATTTTTCTAAATAATGCTTGTATGAAAACTGGAATATGTAATATTCTAGAGTGTGTGTGAATTTATGAGTATCCATGTTATGTAGCATCTGACTGTTATGTAATGCAAATATCTCTATTATGTTTATTAACTAAAGTAAATATTTTATTTACATGTGGCAGGGATATTTAAATTGAAAATTTTAGTTCAGTTAGAAATATTATTGTTTCTCTTCACAGGAGCATATTTTGATGAGAAATCAAAATTTAGTTGGACTTAAACTTCCTGAACTTAGTGAAGCAGCGGAACAGGAAAAAGGTGCAGTATCATAAAAACTGGAAAGAATGTTTATTATATACTGATTTTTATAACTGACTATTATGTGGGGGTGAGGAGAAAAAGTCTTAAAATCTTCAATTGCAAGAATAGTTGAAGCAGTAATGGAGAACAGTAATAAATTATGAAAATAAATATAAATATATATAATATATATAAATTATGAAAAAACCTCATTTTCTTGATGATTTGAACCAAGAAGATACTGTAGGTTTTAGTATAACCAAGGGAAAAGATGCACATGTGGAATGGAGTCTGGCTTGTACCTAATAGCTGTAGGACTGAAGTTTCAGTAACTTTCTGTAAAAACATTTCAGCAGTGATGGATTAAATGGATGTAACTTCTGCAAGATATTATGGTCATAAGGGTGAATATGATCCCTGGGAGTATAAATAAGAGATGGGATGCTTTATTCCTTTTTTTATTATTAGTTTAGTATATGTGTACCAAGTATTGAAATGGCATTTTCACTTCTGGTCCACATTTCCATGTCAATGTGATTGAGAAAATGTAAGGCCAGAAAAGAGTCATAAAGGTGTTTGAAGGATTGGAAAATATGACTTAGAATAAGTGGGATTTTTTTTAACCTCATTTTCTGTGATTTTTAAGGAAAAATATGGGAAAAGGCTTAAGAAAAAGGCTTAAAACTCTACATAAATGAGGAAAAAGAAGTCTGGCACTGAATATTTTCTCCAATCTAAAACAAGCAAAAAAGATTTTATGCCTGTAGCTGCATTTAAAAAGATTCAGAATGAAGAGCAAAGATATGAACCTGAGGATAATTCAACATGTGGAAGAGTTAAATAGCAGTAGTGCTTAGCTTAAATATTTAAACCAAATATATCAACCTAAAATATTTAAACCAAAACTATATATTTGTTTGGAAGTAGTTAGTTCAGAGCTTGTTCAGTGTGACATTAACTGAAATGAGGATGGTTGCTATGAAAGGAGAGGAAACTGATTGTCCAAAATTTAATCCAAAGACAATTTCAATTTCTTTTAATACTATACATTTTACTAATTCATGCATTTGCACTGGGACTAGCTCATGAGCCTTAAAGTTCCTGTTACACTGAGAGATGGTTGAGATACTGCATTTCACTTTGTCTGGAAATGGCTTCATTTTCAGTGTGAATGAATAAAGATGAAAAAGACTTCTTGTCCTCTATATTTTGTGATTATATCTTTGAATTCTTAGATATGATGATATTATTCCTGTCACTCTGTTAATGTAGAATTTCCCAGAAATTATTTAGCAGACTCTGCTTGAAACTATAAAATAGTTGCCATTTTACCAGCCTGCTACATAATTTTGGCAGTTTTGGAAGTCTTAGGGAAAACAAGTGAATAAGATTAGGATTATTTTATCCAGCTTCTCAGCATGGATCTCATGAGTATCACAAGCTTTTTCTAGTCCAGTAAGTTATCTAAATGGTAGCCAGAATTTTAAAGGTCAACTTCTTGTCGTCAGTGGGGAAAACATGCAAGGGGTCAAATTCTTAGTTAATTTGTTAGGGAGACGTACTTCCTTACATTGTCATAGAAGCCACCTTTTCAACTGGAGTGGTAATTTTACTTAAACAATAGGAAATGGTCAGATACTTCATTATTACTGTCATGAATCCAATGTACTTTCTCCATCATGGTTTTTATCAATGACAAGTTACTGTCACCATCTGAGTAAACACAACTCTGCATCTACACTAGATACGTGGAATGCATTAAATCTGGAGACACTGTGGTGTCAGGCTGGATTTTATGAGGATACATGTGACTGTTCTTAAGTAAATACTGGAATTTTTAATATAAAGCAAATGCACAGAACTAAAATGTAGCTGGAAAGAATCTCCCCTTCTGTTCCATCTTTCATGTTAATGCTCTCCAGGTTTACACTCTAATTACACGGCAAGTCTAAGAATCCTTCTGTTAAACTTATGAACAGAAGAACTGTTCAAAGATTCCTTCCCAAGTCTGAGATTCAGGCTGAGAAATCTGCCTTTCCTACAGGAGAGTCCTTCATGAAATTCTGGTAAGACAGAGGAGATAAGGGAACTAATATATGTGAAATTAAATAAAATGAAAATACAGAAGCTAAGTACCATGAATTATAAAAAAATATTAGCCACGTCTTGGTCCTTATGAAAGTGACAGAGTCAGAGAATGTAAGTACAACCTTGATATCCTGTTTCAATTGACATACAGCACAAACAGGTACCTGATGTAATTTATAACAATAAATAGTGTACAAAATCTGTAGTATGGTACATTACACTACACTTCATCCTGGCAGGTGGCATTTAAAGCCTTAGAAAATGACAGTATTCTATTACAAAATATCAGCTAAAATATTCCAGAAAAGAATGTGTGACTTTTCAAGTAACATAATTTTTTTTTTAAATCTGAAAATGTCTTTAGGCCCTTCACCTCTGCCTTCCCCCACTGAAGAGGAAGAGACAAAGAGCAGCTCTGATGTCATGCCCAGCATTCCTGATGTATTGCTGCGAAAGCTGAGAGTGCACAAATCCCTTCCAGGAAGGTAAAACTCATTAGAAGTGGAAACACATCATCCAGGAGAAGGCACATTAATGGTTTCCAGCCAACTTCCCTTCCCTCCATTCATAGGGAGATAAATTGTTGCATCTTAAAATGTGCAACACAGATTTACTGAAAAATTCTGGGGAATGCACCAGCTGCCAGTAACTGGCCAACTTTTAAAATTAGTTTGAGAGTTCTACATAGAAAGCCTTAAACTTTAATTGCATGCTACAAGTAGACTTTTATACAGATGTTTCCAGGACTGCTGCTGCAGATATGTACTCATATTGAAAATATTATTCCTCACCCCCATAAAAATAATCAGGCCAGATGATGCTTTCCAGTGATAGAATTTGGGCATGTAAGAGTTCTGCAGTTTTTCTGCAGGTGACAATTTTTTAGGGAAACTGAGTTTATTTCACAAACGTAGTTGAAGGACTCACTTGTGAATTCACTGATTTGGACTTTTCAAGACAATAAAACAATCCCAAACTTATTCAGCCAAAAAATGATTCCTCCATTCAGTCACATGGTTATGTACTAAAACCACCAGAGCCTTCACTTATCTGAACTGTCAATAAGGATTCTCTGTGCAGGTGAAATAAATATTTACCATTTATGGTGAAGGAATTGTTATATACATTATTTTATATAAATGAATGCATGAGGTGAAGAACTTCTGAGAGACCATTGCTTGATTGTAATCAATACAGAAAAGTAGTGGAAAATTCTGGAAACTCAAACATAATTTTTTTGTTCAATTAAGTATTAGAATAGCTTTGTTTTTAGAGAAAAAAACTCATTAAAATGTGAAATTTTTTACTTTTATTTCTAGCTCCCCACCACTCACTGAAAAAGAAGTTGAGGTAAGCATGCTATTATTTTAGACGTGTTCCAATTTTAAGTGATTATTTTAAGTTGAAGTGTGGTTATTAGAATTAGGTAATGGGGTGATTTTATTTCCCCAAAATATAACATTAAAAAATAGAAATATTTTAAATATTTATATATTTTAAAAAACCAATAACAAAACACATTGAACTCCATCAAGATAACAATTTTGTGAAATATGAGCAATAGAAATTGTAAAACAACAGAGTAGGAGTAAGCAAAATATTTGTTTGTGTTGTTCATAATAAAATATTAATTCACTTTTGAAATAGTTTTAATATTCTAAAGTAGTAAAAAAAAAAAAATTGAGATTAAATAAGACCAGAAACTCAACAATTCAAATTGCATTTTTATTGGCTAATATGAGCTTTGGGGCATTTTTTAATAATATCCTGCTGTTAGTTTACATAATTTTTGCTTTCTCAGTTCAAGCCAATAATTTTGTTTGCAGGTCTCTATTTAGTTTGTAGCATTTATTTCTTGTATTTTTTTAAATGACATACCAGTCAAGAAAAGATCTGTTTTTACAACACTGCAATCTGCTGGAGCTGTTGGTGCCTTGTACTTTGCAAAGTATTAATCCTAAGAAATTAGTAAACTCTGGTAAAGAAAGAAATAATCTTTAAAAGCAGGGGTGCAAGAGAATAAAAATGTTAGCAATTAATCTTTTGCTGGCTTCAGGGATAGGTGTTTATCCCTTAGATAAAACAGTGCTCATGCTGAGCTCATCCCTGGACTTCCTCTGCACAGACTATCTGTTTAAAAACCTTGGGGACCCTTGGAGGAAGTCCAGCTAGAAAACAGATCCATTGTGATTCTGGTGCTTCTGGTAGGCTGCTTCCTTCATTTTGTCTCTGCCCTACAGAGCTCCCAGAAAAACATCCAGGAAAAGAGGCAGCAACACATTTATTATTCCTATTTCAGTGGAAATTCAGTGGATTTTTCAAAGAAAACAAATTTTAAAATACTTTCAATTTTCTGTTGCAATACTTATTTAAACAGCAAAGTTAGTTAAACATATACCTTATTCATAAATTGTTATTGAAAATTATATTACTGTGAGACTCATTGGAAAATGCCTTTTTTAATCCAAACAGAATGTGTTCGTACAACTCTCCTTGGCCTTTAGAAATGATAGTTATACATTGGAATCTAGAATTCAGCAGGCAGAGAGAGAGAGAAATCTTACTGAAGAGAATGCTGAGAAGGAACTGGAAAACTTTAAAGCAGCCATTACGGTAAGGAAATTGTGGGAATTCTTTTCCTGGGCTGTAGTGTACCTGAAAGTGCACAAACATCACAAATGTGTTTGACTTGTCAATTCAGCCCCAAAACTTCATTTTCTGCTGCTCACACTTCTTGCCACGAGCTGCCTTCTACTCTGAGAGAGGGCATATTCTGCCAGAGTGGGCCAGCATTGCTGGAAATGCCTAGGGGATGCTTCCCTGGTCTAGCAGATTTCAGGAACAAATACTAGGAATTTGCTGTTCAGTTCTTGACATAAGCCTGTGACGTAGCTAAGAGCATTCAGAACTGCAGATAGAGCACTGATCCATGCTCTCTTGAGCAAGACCTTTAGCAGTAAATTTGAAGTGTCCAGATATGAAAGACACCAAAATGATTTGAAACCTCAATTCTGAGATCTGTAACTTGAAAGGCCTCTTAACTGCAGATACTAGAAGTTATCCTGTGTGAAAGGAAACAGCAAGGAATACTTAAGGAATAGGTACAATCTCAGGCTCAGGTTTTGGGCCTGAGTACACTTTCATTCCAGCTGTCCCTGGTATTCTTTTAGAGCAGTAGTTTTGAGTCCTTCCTGCCAACACTCTCTAGGTTTCCTAACTGGAACGACAAAAAATTGCTACAATGTGTCAACTGAAGCGCTGTGTGTGTCTTAGTGCATAAAGGGAGGGATAGCTACACACCAGGCTGATAAACGAAATAGCCTTAGACCCAGCATGCATTATTGCAGGGAGGTGCTGCCATTCTTATGAGATAGTGAGGAGAACACGTTTCTCCCATGTACTTTATCAAGAATATCCTCAAATAAGAAAATAATTAAAGAAAGATTGTGTTCTTCACATCTGGAATTCCACATCTCCATTTTCAAATTCTTGTTTCTGAACAAAAAAAATATAAATTTGAGAGTATTTTGCTGCTCTTCCCTCTGTTCCTTGTGTAAAGAGCAAGCAGAAACAGCCTATTAAATCTCAGGGTTTTCAGACTGAAATAAGTCTGTTAGATTTGCCATGTATTTCTGTCAAGAATCTCTAATTAGGCACCAAGGTTCATGTTGCCAGCATGGGACAAATGTGATTAGGATTTTCTTCCTTTAAGCAGTTCACACGCTACAGTCTGGCTTTTACAAGCTTTTTTACACGATTTATAACAAAGTGGAAACTGCTTTCCCTGTGACAGCTTTTGTTCTGGACAATGGGATAAACTAAGAAGCAATTAAAAGCAGTGATGGCTTCTGTAAAATGTGTATCATACTAGACCTAGACTTTTTCCAATCCCATTGAGAGGCTATCTTCATTTCTGTAGGACTGGCACATGTTTTATGGCTCAGTGACAGTTTTACCAGTCTTTCTGATTTTTTAATCAGTTTTGTGATAATTGATGTGTTATTCAGAAACCTAATTTCAAGAAAAAGCTGATCTACATGAATTTCCAATGTTTGGTAGAAAATAAGGAGATTACAGTAGTCAAGAAAGAAAAGGAAACTGCGAAGTTCTGTGCATGATTTTTCCTAAACATATTCCCTTATTTCTTTTTTTGTTCTTGCAGTCAAATTTTGGTTGCAATTTATTATCAAGGTAGCATTACAATTCTTGAGACTGTTATTTTTCTTGAGACTGTTATATTCTTGAGACTTATTTTCCAAATAAGGGAAGTATCATGGAACTGAAAGAACACAAGCGGCCTTTTTAATACTTGTGCCTAGAAAATTAAAATGTCCTTTGTCCCCCAGCAATCATTTTTAAGTGCTAGATGAAATGACCTTGACATTTGTAGAGCTCAGAGGTAGTGGGGTATGTTTCACTATAGATTTCAGAAGGGAAGTATCACAAATGTGCTGAGCCCTCTCTAACACAGCTCAAACTGTGTTCTTGCAGTGAAGAACCAGGGCAGCAGCAGCGCTCTAAGCTGGGTGCGGTGGCAGTGCTGGCACCTCTCTGGGGCTAATCTCTCCATGAGGAGCTCTGCCTGGGCATTTCTACCCCATTTTGAGGCTCTGGCCACTCCATTTGAAATAAAACCATGCTGATAGAGCTGCTGTATTTTTGCTTCAGTCTTCAGCTCACCTGTGGCACCACTATGAGCACAGGGAAGCCTACCAGAAGCTCCTGGAGGACATTGTGGTGCTGCGGCGTTTGGCTGCCAGGCTCTCCAGCCGCGCCGAAATGGTTGGAGCCGTTCGCCAGGTGAGGACATCCCTGTGTTTAACTCTATCCTGGATCCACAGGTGCTCTCTTTGCCAGCCTGGGCTAGAGGTTGTGTTCACCCTCTGAGTTTTAGTTGCCATTTGACAGATTAAAACATCTGTTGTAGTGTCAGGTAACACACCCCTGCAGCCTGGAAATAGAACTCCAACGGAAGAAGATTGTACAGATGTTAAATAGCTTAATGAGCAACAGGAGCATATATTTTATTCAGAATTACAGCTGCATCACAAGAAACTAATTTCACATCAGTGCAGCACATAATAAAAATATTAAGAAAAAAAAGATAACTTATCTGGGTCAGAAAGCTCATCTAATTCAGTCACTTGCCTTTGGCAATAGCTCAGTCAGTTACAAAGAGTATTAGAACAGAGTGAGTATAAATAAGAACACATCAATACTCTCCCAGATTTAACAATGTTCCCTCTGCCCTCTAAAGTAACCAGACTGATGCCAGTGACTAACACCTTTGAGGGTTTGAAAACAAATATGTTATACCACATAAGTAATCAGATATACCCTGCCTGTGTGCCTATGAATATATGACAACATCAACTATTTTATTCTGTGAAATGCATATGAATTGGCATTTTCTTCTGTCTTAGGAATTTTCAGTCACAGAGGCACCAATATTTTCTTAAGAACATCAGTTCCAGATTTAGCCCTGACATGGAGCATACATATAGAGGCAAATGATTTGTTGGAGATGTGTAGAGGTTACCTGGATATTTCCTTCTTTTCTTCCTTAGGAGAAGCGTATGTCAAAGGCAACAGAAGTAATGATGCAGTATGTGGAAAATCTGAAAAGGACATATGAAAAGGATCATGCTGAACTAATGGAGTTCAAGAAACTTGCCAATCAGAATTCTAGCAGAACCTATGGTGCATCTGGTAAAGAAAAATAAAAATTTAAGGATTTGTCTAATTCAGAGAGTTGTTGGTGCTATTAATGATTTAAAGTATTGTGAAACCTGTCCATGAAGTTCTGATCTACAGGAGTAGATTTTCAAAAGTTACAGAAATAAGATGTTTCATATGAGCCATACTTAATGCTATAGTATAGTAATTTGAAATCACTATCACTTACCAAATTCTGATGAGATCCAGTCATATTTTCTCATGGCCTCTTGCAAATCCATGTACTCTGCACAATTTTAATGCAACTACCTTTTAGGTCCAGATGAAGGCAAAATTTCATTATTAAAAACTCTTTTTTTTTTTTTTTACAGCCTCTTCTTTCCTTTGCTGGAAACTGAAATATGAGGATTTTCCTTTGCAATAACTTGTATATGGAGGCCAATAGTGGGATTTTTGCCTGATTCAGTGAAAATAGTACTGATTTGGTTATTTGCAATTATTTCAAATTTCTTGTGCAGGTGTAATTGAGAAGACAGCTGTATGACAATAAATACATGGTCACTTACAGACCCTGTGTAAATATACTGTACCTGAGTTTGAAATATAAGCAAAGGCTCTATTCATATTGTTTAGAGATACTCACCTAGTCTAAGAGTGTTCTTTATCTTTGTTCCTGTGCAGAAGATGGGGTTCCTCGTTCATCTAGATCCATGTCTCTCACTGTTGGAAAGGTATTTCTGCAATATAAAGAAAACTAACATTTTATGTAGTAAAATTTCTTCTTCTATATACTCAGTTCTTTGTCTATACTCAGTTCTTTAGGCTGTGGTCAAACAGTGCTGGTAAATTCTCAATATCGTTTATGCAATTTATTGCATGTGCTTTGCAATTTTGGATACATGACTTAGTATGGCTTTGTGCAATAATGGCAGTGCCTGATGTGAAACTCTAGTGGTTTATTTCTGCAAAATTTCCAAGTGCTGGAGATCAACTCTATCACAAAGCTTGCTAAAACAACCAGTGATTTGGGAGGCATGAGTCCCAGTTATGATCATTATGAAATTTGGTGACCAGGTGCATTATACTCAGCCTACTGTTTATTTTCATATTTTTATTTGATTAGATTGTAGTTAGTTCTTTAGGTTGGGTTTATTCCTGCCACCTCTGAGTGTTGGGTATAAAGAATTACAGCACAGAGCACGCAGAGGGCAAAATGGGATTTCAGAATGAGAACCCCATAGATTGAAGCAGAGGTCTCAAAAAAAAGACTAAATTTAACAGGCATGAGTCCAAATAATAAAGACAAGGAGAAGAAGAATCCAAACACTAGAATTGGCTGCCTACTGTGGCTGCAGACTTCCCAGAGTAGTTTTTCAGGAGTACATTAAATAAAACTGTCATTAATTAATAGGTATGGTTGGTTTTGTCTAGAATCAGAATCATGGAGTGACTCTTAAATATTCACTAAAGCTGTGTTCACTCCTTCCTGTAAAGTTGTCTAAAGAACAGAATATTAGAAGTGCTTGGATATGCACTAAAACAAAGCTGTTAGATGCTATAAGTGTTTTGATGTTTTTACTTAGCTGCAAGCATAGATGTTACATAGATGCTACAAGATGAAGCATTTGGCTACTTACCAAATGACAGCAAAAATTTACATAATCTGTACTTGAGCTAGAATATATTGTTACAATTAGCAGGTGTTTGTCATAAGAAAGAGTTTTTATGGTCTTTGGGAAATATAAGCAGTGTTGCATGTATCTAACATATAATTATTATGTTTACATGTAATTAATAGATCACAGTGGGTACAGTATATCATAATAGGGACATAGCAAGATAAGAGTTTCATGTGTGACTTCCTTATTTCCAGTCATTGTGACACTGGCACTTTCCCCAGTACCATTATGCATCTGCTTTCATCAAAGATAAAGGCCTATGATAAGAGCTGACAATATAAACTCAGAACATTTCTGTCGTGTGATTTACACTGGGCTTTCAGTATGGAGGGAAAGGAGCAGCATCTGTGTGTCACACCTCATTTCACATTAAGCACTTGCCATACCAGGCAGTACAAGATGAATTTCTGGGAAAAACCATGACCTTTTATTTTACTTATGCTCCCAACTCTCCTTTTCCCAAAGGAGACACTGACCTACATCTTTGCCCCACAGATTAACCCACAGAATTGTTCTTCATTCTGTCTTGTTGTATGGTAAAAAAATAATTGTTGTTTCTCCTAGAATATGCCTCGAAGGAGAGTCAGTGTTGCAGTTGTTCCTAAATTTAACTCCTTGAACATTCCTGGTCAGTCACCAACAGCTTCACCTATACCTTCAATGCCATCCCTGGTAAGTAAAACCCACATTTTAAAGTTACCAGTTTTTGTCGAAACTGTTTTTGCATAGGGGCAAGCCATAGTTACTGTAGAATGAAAGCTTTTAGCTTGTTTTGACTCCATCCTGAAGGGGATAGACAGAGGTAATTGCTATTGTGTAAGGGGACATTGCAATCTACCTGCATGAATGATCCCTTTGGGAAGAGCTGAATAGGGCAGGCTGCTGATTCACAGGCACTGTTTGGTGAGGCAATTTGCCTTTTAATCTGAAGTAACACACAGGAAAGAAATAATGAAAATAGCTGTACACTGTAGAAGAGGAATTTCAACCAGAAACCACAGAACATAGCTGGACTGCTGTTCTCCATTGCCATGTAATTAATGTACAGAAATGTATGTGGTAGCAATTCAGAGGTTCTGTGATGATCTGGATTCAACATCAGCCTCTATGTTGATTTTGGTTTTTTGTTAAACTTTAATAAATTAAACGAACCTCTAATCTGAATATAATAAATCCGTACAAATGCTTTGGAGACAAACTGCAAGACATACTCACTGTTCAGAGATGAGCTAAGATGGGACAATATCATTACAGTTATGGCGTTTTCTGTTAAAATATAGGGTTATTTAAATGAGGGTTTTGCTGAGAAACTAAATCTATTTGTCTATTTTACTTGTAAGAAAAACATCTGTTCAGTTTATTTATTATGTACTCAGAGTCAATTGCTTCAGGAACCAGGTGTGTTTGTTTGCCATGGTTTATTATGAATAATTTTTGTTTAAAATTTCCCATTGAAAACTCAGCAAATAAGTGCATGTTCTTAGGATAATAGGAGAGGAGCAAGAGAATAATTTTACTTTTCAGTGATCAATATATGAAGGAGAACATTTTCTGGGGAAAAATAAACAGGGTAGAAGGAAATGTCAGAAAAAATTTTTAATGTCCCAGTCCATTGTTTACTCTGGTTAATTGGAGCAATGTGGAAGCATCACATTAAAGATACTTTGCTTATGAATATGGGAAGGAAACCTAAGCAGCACACTGCCTTTGTTATTTTATTGAACACTCATTTGAAATTAATTAATGAATTTTAATTGGTATTTAATTATTTAGTCACGAATGTTAACTAATTAATGAATATAACATTTATTGCTGTGTTTTACTTACAGTCTGAATCACCCAGTAATGGAAGGAGCAACCTAACATCTACTCCTGCTCTGCCAGCACTTCTAGAAAAGTGAGTTTTGTCTAGGTCATCTCAGTAACTATTAAATGATAATACTATATGATAATTTAAAGAATCATATTTTGAAATACTGTGATATTCCTACTACTCTTTAGAATGCTTTAAACATGCAAATTAAAAGCTTTCAATGTGTACATGACTGCAAAATATTGAATTTCATGTATTTTAGGTTAGTGCTGAGGCAGGACAAAATTTATCATATGTCCTTGTTTTACCTTGTGCTTCACTAAGAATGTAAGTATGCAACAACTGAGAAAACAAAAATGGGAAACTACAGCACTGGCTGCTACTATTCAAAAGAACTCTGCAAGATCTAGACCATCTTTTGAAACTGCGCAGAAATTCTGTGAGAAAATACAACAACCAAAAAACCTTATCAATATTTCACACCTAGGAAAACAAATCATGTTACCAAGTAACAGGCAGAACTTGAAATTCAAGTTTGAGCCTAAGTGTGTGTGTGCATGGGCCAGCTGGTCTAGTAGTGTAGAATTACCCAGACCAGCACAGTTTTGTGTGTTTAAGCACTTCAAGCTTATACTCATGGCTTGTTTGAAGTCCAAGTGAAAATAATGTTTATTGTTAATATGACTTGAGAGAAAATCCATTGCCCAGAGATGGTGTTGATCAGGTTTTTTAGTGCTAGGAACTATTTTAGTGCTAGGAAAGCAAGGCCTGTGAAAAGGATGAGGTTCCAGAAGGTGAAATGGGATCCATTGTTGAGCTTATTAAACCTTCACTTTGATAGATCTGCTATGTCTCAATCACTTAAACTCTCTGTCCCAGATAAAAATAAATTACAGGAGAGCACTGCAGGAAGACAGCAATATAAACCAGCTTATCTTCAGGCTGAATGCCCAAACTTTTACTTGAGGAAATTTCTAGAAAGTCAGCACAGGAGAATACTTAAAAGGCAAATAAAACCAATGTTTTGTTGAATTAGTATTTGACTTCTGTTAAGTTCATCTTATGTGGCAGGTTACAATTTCTAAGATGAGTTTTAGAAAGTTGAGGGATATGTTTTCATGAATAGCAAATAAATGTCGTGGATCAGCCAGGTAAGAAAGGCTTTTTTCTTTCTTAAAGAAGAATAAAAACGATAGTTTTCTTACCTTAGAAACATCATAATTACTGTTCTTAAATCACAACATCCTGAAACGAGTATTTTTCTTGGTGTTCCATTTTTTTCTTTTGAAAGACATTTCATTTCTCTGATATACATTAAAAAAGACAAATCATGACTCACAAAATTGCAGCATACTCCAAATACAACACGTTTCCCTGATGTTATTTTCTATCTGTCTGCTTCTTTTGTCTTGGCAGTGGGAAGTCAAATGGAGAACCTGACTGTGAAACCTCAACTTCTGTGCTGACACAGGGCGGGTTGGAAGAGATCAGTCCTGAAACTAAAGCCAAGATAGAAGAGGAAGCATATAACAAGGGGTGGGAATACTTGTTGTGAACTAGATCTGTAAATATGTGCTACCAGATGAGGACATGTGTTTTTAAAATTTAATTTTAAATACGGTAGTTATGTTGTTGGTCTCACAAAATATTTCACAGAGCATGTTTTGGGGCAATTTAAAACTTTGGGATCTGTTTCTGAATGTCAAGCAAATAATTTTGCATTATGTGAAGAGTGAGACAAATTTTGATCCTCTCCTGCAGAATCCAGGATGCCATCTGACTTTAGCACTGAATTGCATTTATTCTCCAGGAAAAAAGAAGTATCTAGAGGATATTCAAAGTGATGAAGAGCTATAGAGAAATGTTTATTGGCTCCTTTACAATAGACAGAAATTGTTCTCTGTGGAGAGCAACCTCTTTTTTTGTTCAAAGTGATAAATTTGGTATCAGCTCTAAGATAATCCTCTCTTCAGGAAGGGTGGCTGTCTGTGTGCCTTACTCATGGTCTTCAGCTAATTTTTACTCTTATTCAGGTGCTGCAACCCTTCTAGTTGTGTTTTATTACATGTACCAAAATATAAAGCTGATTTTTCATTAAATAAGATCATGCTTATACATCCAATGCTAAGAAAGAAATGTTTTATCTGATAAAGATATCAGGAAGCCTTGAAGAAGGCTAAAGAACTTCAGGAACTGAAGGAAGAAGATGAAGAGACACCCAAAGAAAGTCATGAGGAACATGAAGAAAGTGAAAATGAAGATGAGATAAAAAATCTGAAAAGCAGGTGAGACAGTAATATAATATGTCCACACAAGAGAGGCCACTTTTTTCTACTTGTGGTACCCAAGCAAGTGTTTTATCCTGTCCTTTTGCCATGTTTTCCTCCTGGGGAAGCATATTGAAATAACAGTATTTCCACAGAAAGTAATATTTTAACACAAGATAGTTGCAAAACACAAAACTTTTGATTTTGATATTTCAGTTAAAGCTGTATGTTGACATCAAGATGCTTCATCTTGCTGGAGTTTGGTTCTGATTTGAGGTAAAAGAATGGTCCATAAAAGTTCCTTAGATGACAAAATGTATCTCTCTCTGAATATGTACTGCCTTATAAAGGCTGTAATTCAGGAGCATGAACTGGTGCCCGGTGTCATTCCTGTCACTGGAGTGACACTGCATCCATCTGCACCCGGTGCTCTCTGTCTGTACATGACAGAGGCATGGAATGCTGGCCAAAGCCAGTAATATGTCCAATCCCAGGTTAAGGCAGGGATCCTTACCTAATCCAGAAGAATTCATTTCCATTCCATGACCATTATAGCTATTAACAACTGTTGATTTGAGATTTCAGCTGCCTTCAGAGACCAACCACCTCATTAGTCATGACGCTCTTGGAATGAAATGTTTACCACATATTCCAACATTTAATTTAGTTGATCAAGGTATGAACAGCACAGAATTTTGCATGATACCAAGCTCTGAGATTTGCCAGCTGACAGGTGGGAGAAATAGGAGTCAAGTTTACAGTCTCCAGCTGTCTCACAAATATTACTCATATGGAATAGCTGGAGTTGGAATATCTGAGTGTACAGCTCTTCATAAAAGAACTTTACAGTTTGATTCTTCTTTGACAAGGTGTTTGTATAGGGAAAAAAGATGATGCACCACCTATGACACCTTCCAAACTGAAAAGCTTAAGATAATAAAGTTGTATTTGATTAATATATGTTTTCTTTTCATTTTACAGCAGACTTGAAGTCATCGTTAATTATTTATATATCCTGTACCCCAAACTGTGCAAACACTGGAATGTGGTGTGGCTTGTGGTGGCTGCAATAGTCATTTTTGCTGTGGTGTTGGGAATCTACCATTCCTACAACTCCTGTGATGAAAAGTCAGAGGCACCTGAAGGGAAGGCCAGCTGCTCTGCGGCCCAGCAGTATTCCTGGTGGAACTCAGGATTCCGACAGCAGCAACGCACGGAATAACAGAGGGACAGCCACGCCCTTGTGGTCCCTGAGCGAGTTTGTGTATTAGAGCACCGTGTTTAAAGGTAGTGCTTAGTCATCCCTGTGGCTGTTCCACTGATCCCTTAGGCAAGTGAGTTACTCTACACCACCAGGTTTGGGATCCATGGTGAGCATTCCTTGCTAAGATACCAATCTGATCCATAATCCTGTCTGTCCTCTTATTGTAAAGGACTCATAGAAATAAAGTAGTGTTGAATCATGGTAAGGTTGTGGCAGTAATCAGCAACCTGCAAGACATTTAAAAGAATGATTTGCACAGGACATTGACATTTTGAAGACCATCATAAAACCCCCATTTGCAGTTAATGCTTTACTTTGCATTTCCTGAATTTACTGTTGATTGTTGAAGTACTAATTGCATTTAAGTCCTTTGGGTTTTAAGAGGCTAATTAATTTCCTTATTCGTTACTATTCAGTAGAAATAGAAGCACTTCCATGGAAGAATATAATTATATTCTAAGACCAAATGCCTTGCTGCTAAAGTCATTTTATAAGAGGAATTATCTATATGATTATTTAAATGGAATGCTAAGTACGTGCATAAATGTTTTTTATGATATGTTTTAAGAATGGGACCACCACTTTTTTTAAAATGAGGTACTCAACAGAACCTAAAATGGGGTCTAGGTGGCACTGCTGATATCATCCAATAAGTCTGGAAACTTCTGCTATATAAAAGTTTCCAAAAATGAATGTATGCCACTCAGTCAGTACTGGTTACAGCCAAAAGTGGTAACTGCCTGGAAGGATCCATGTGCTACCCAAGCCCAAAACACAGCAGTCTTGGACATGGGAAGCAATCTTCAATTCTTGATTGAAAAAGAAAACAAATGTCTTCAAACCTCTGTATGGAGGTGATCACACCAAGTGGACTCTGCCCTCCTGCTAACACTGGAATAGGCATTCTTGGAGATCTGCAGCAGGAGCAGAGCCCTGAGAGCAGCCAGAACCCAACCAGTGCCTGCATGAATCAGGCCATGGTAGCAATGAGGCCTTAGGAGAGATCCCTGTGTGTCTTCAGTAGTTCATTTTCAGAATCTGATGGCAAGACCAAAACTGATCTGATACACTTCCAAAGTCAAACTCATCTTTTGCCCAGATTTTTTGCCAGTTCTGCCTATTTGGGAGTTGTGAGTTCTTACACAAGAATATGAAAGCCTGAATTTTTTGGACAAGCTATTTGAAAATAGTGAAGGCATTACCTGTACAAAACCCAGCACCTAGGGTTGAGACCAAAATGTGTGTCAGTGGAGGTGTGCCATTTGTACCTGCTGAGCACCACTTCTGAGGGAAGGTGAACCATGTTTGTCTTTCCGTAGCTATGGCCACAATGGCAAATCCAGTGTGACCCTCGATTGCACTCCTGTCCCACATCCTCCTGGCATTTTCTGGTTGAGAAATGGGTCTGTTTTCCATCAGAAGGATAAGAGTGTTATGAAGTACTGTAATTTCAGTTCTGATACAGTCAATATTGTCCTGTCTTCTTTTGGTGGAAACACTGAACTTTAAGCTAACTGTCAAAATAGGTTTCTAACTCAGTCAGAAATTTAGTTCACATACCTGGCACTAATAACAAATATCCTGCTGGTGAATTTTTGTTGGCCATATGTTTCTTAGAAGATATTTAAATGGGAAAGGAAAAATTAAAAAAAAAAAGCAGACCACTACCACATTTTTTGGGGGTGGAGAAGGGAGTCTATAAGCAATTAGAAGGGTTTTTTTATTTTAAAGTATATATATTGAGGAATAGTGTGCTTAAGGAAGTTCAAAAAGGATAATGGGGAAGTGTGATTTGTTCTAAAATTGCAATTGGTAAAGAATAAGGAGAAAGTTTCTTGCAAATTACTTGGAATCTGGTTCAGTTAGAATTTCTGTCTGTGAAGAACTACTGTGACCTTTCATGTACTTTCAGTATTTGAAGAAATTTGTCAATTGTTTCTTGAATACTTTACTAAAATCAACTTCTTTAACTTAATATTCTTTACAAATAACATTGGTAATTTAATAAGTCAATAAAATTGAAAGTAAATACTCCTAAATATTCAGATTTTTCTAAGCCAAAAATTATGGCGTATATTTATGTGATTGTGGAAATGTTGGGCTGTCCTGAAGAAAAATAATTAACAGTGCCTGTAATTGAAGTAATTTGTTTTTATTTACATCTGCACTGTTGTGAGTCCAACAACTTATTTTAAATACACATGGAAAGTTATTGATCTCAACAGGATTCTCTAATTGCTTAGTGTTAAGCAAGTGAAAAGGTCTTTTTGGTCAGTGGGTGAATGAGGTCTCCATCCTCTCTTAAAATTCAGCACACTGGCTTTTTGTGCAATTAGTGCAAAGGGACAATTCCCATAAGTAGTTGTACTGATTTGAGCTGAACTACTTGCATGTCTGTGGTAAGTATAATTTAGCCACAAATGAACTGAAAGAGACAAGATATTTTAATGAGGGTGTAAAAATGAAGATAAAATTTACTTAAAAAAAGTTCTTTTTAAAACGACTTTGAGCAAACTGTCCACTAAAAATAACAAACCACAATGACTAACAGCACACTAAATAGCTATGCTTACATTTTTCAGTTATTTAATTAAAACACCTTTTGTTTAATAGGAAACTAGATTAAGCTCAAAAACTATTCTAACTATAATTTTATCTGTTGGATATTAGTTTGCTTTGTCTGGAAAAAAGAAAAGCCAAACAACCTCTTCTGTGTTCAAAGATCACATCAGATAACAAGAAAGAGACCTATTATTTATGCTATTAACACTGAAATAGTTTTCTTGAGGTGCAATATTTATTTTTCTGCTTTAACAAGACACATTTATGGTTTCTCCTGCACAGCACAAATGTTTCTAGCAAAAGGAATTTCAAAAGGGCACTATTTTTGTGTATCATATTTAAATTTGTAATATTGTAAGATTTTGCACAAGTGTGCTGGTATTGTACTGTATAGTATCACATACTTGAGTTTTGAAATAAAATTATGGTTTCAAAGTCCTCGGTGTTTTTACCTTAAAGATTTGGGGTGCTCTGTCTGCATATCGATGGCCGTGTCCTCATGAAACAAGTCCTGCCTTGTCTACACTGTTACATGTTCCGAGGATCTTGCTCTTAGTCTTCTAGTTCTTCAGGAAAATGGTGTAGAAGAGGAGAACGAACTCCTGGGTCAGTGGAGAAAGTGTTTTGGAAGCAGGATCATCCCTGCCATGCCCTAGAAACCAGCTGAGAGAGGAAGCTGAAATATCCTGGGAAGAGTTTAACTCCTGCTTCAGAGGGAGGCCATGTGTCACAGAGGAGGCTAAACATGGGAGCAACAAGGGAAATTGTAACCCAAGGATTCTGGGTGAAAGGTCAGGAGTCTTCATTTGCTTCATGGACTTGGGAGGTCTGGGAAGCCTGGGTCTGGTGGGGAGTGGACTTGCCTGACAGGGTAGGAATCAATCCTCAAGTTCTGAATCTCTGATGGTCTCTGGGACATCAAAAAACTGGAAAAGAATTACTGTTTCCATGGAAAGACCCTGATATTTCTATTTTCTATGTGAACAATTTTTTTGTTTCCTCTACTGTTGTTAAGGTTTCAAGGTTCCTTTTGAAATTATTGTAGAGAACAGTTACATGTGTTCTGCCTTATCAAAAGTTTTCAGATTTAGCTATCCTCATCAGCGTTTTAAAACATGCTGACATAAAAGGTCAGGAGTTTTTCATATAGGTTACAATAAGTATTTAGGTCAAAGACTAATTAATCATTCAGTATAGGTCTGCTTTTTTTTACCACACTGATTATGAAGAAGACACACCAAAAGGTTAAAGACCTTTTGTACTGTTACAGTCCAGATAAGTGATCTTCCACGCAGTTTTGGAGCAGCTGAACTATAAAAAGGAGGAAACACACAAAAACCAAAGTTATTTCAGTCTTGCTTCATCATTCTAAGATTCTGTTCTCCCTCTTCTAATCTGGAAGACCTTGTGAAGGATCTCATATTGTTTGGTGTTGCAAAGGTGTTTATCTCACTTTTACAGCTAAAAATCCTACTAAACATCAGGAGTTTGACTAAAGGAACTTTGCCACGGTACAAAGTGTTAAGATCTGGCAGGACAAGTAGCATGCAATTTTAAAATGTCAGAAACCCAGCTATTTATTAGTTTTCATGGTAGGAAATACTTAGCTGTTCAAGGTAAGTGTTTTCAATGGAAAGATTTTGTTTAATGTTCTCAGTATTTTACAGCCACAGTCTGTAGTCCATGAGAGCTACAGAATAACTAATAATTAGTTTCTGCTTCTACTTTGTGAATCCTCTTACAGCCTTCAAGTGAGAGCTAAGTCTGGTTACAGTATCTGACTTTGCCATGGCTTTGCAGAAGCAGGTGAGTACAGCACAATAAGGGAGGGAACAGAAATTGGAGCTAGAACTTTTTCTAAATATCTCATTGATTTTTACCAATGGAGTTCCAAACCACAGCCCAAACACAACTCAATTTTCATTTCATCATTCCTAATGGAGACATGATCTCACTGACCCCAAGCATTCTCTTCAGGCCCTGTGTTACAGAGCACCATCTAATAACCCTGTTACATGCTGCTGCAGGAGATGTGCCTGTGCCCCATTAAATGTTCATGCTCTTTCATATATGGACTGGGGACTTTCCAAATGCAAACCACAGTTTAAAGAGGTAGCTTTACACTGTTACACTTGTGTTTATAGGACTCTGAAAACAGCCTGGAGACGCTGGATGTCTAAAAGTTTGCTGAATCACAAGTTGAATGTGATGTAAGAAAATCATAGTGTTGCAAAAATAAAAAGACTGACACTGTAAAGCAGGTAAAGCAATTTATTAATTAGTCTTGACATTGGCAAGGTGTCACGTGGAGCAAGAGAGTGAGGCAGCAGGGGTTTCTTAGCTGAAAGCAAACTGGGAGCAGAGGCATAACTCTTTAGAAACGTAAAATAGTTTACTCCCTTATGTTTTACAACTATCTTCCACATCCATTGCCAGCAGGAAATAAGTGATAGGTTGTACCAGGGAATAGCTAAGTCAAGTTAGTGT
>NW_005054416.1:793214-793380 GCF_000277835.1 Geospiza fortis | reverse complement strand
ACTGTAAAGAACAGTGAGGCACTGGACACAAGAGCATTAGAGGAAATGTTAGGAATGTGTCACTGGAAATCTTTGAGAGCAGGTTAGACAAACATCTGTCAGGAATAACGTAGATACAGCAGACATGACTGACACTAAAGGAATCAACCTATCCCTTGAACTCCAT
>NW_005054416.1:782675-793204 GCF_000277835.1 Geospiza fortis | reverse complement strand
TTCCTGCTTTGTGATTTTTGGAACCTCTGGAAAAAAACTACGACTTCTTGAAAGTATTTAAAATCAACTGTGAGGACCATCTGTGTTTTGAATCAATCCAAGGGAATCACTGTTTGTTGGAATGTTACAAAAGGCAGCAGTGACGGCACTGACTACAACCTCTGTACCTATGATCTCAAAAGGAATCTCATTTACAGTAATGTGTCTGCAAATCTCTTAAAAAATAAGTTTCCCTCTGTGTTATGGGAACTACTTTTGCATTGGAACTCTAAGGAAAAAAAAAAGTAAAACTACTCCATCAAGACAAATAGGACAATGGGGAAGCCCTCCCAGTTCCAATAAAAAAGAAAACTCTTTTGTGGCATATTGTGATACAATAGAAGATTTGTTTTATTAACCAGATGAATCGGCAACATGAATAATGATCTGTTCATCAGTAAAACAGGAAAAAACAGCAGAAGAAAACCTTCTTTCGAAGTGTTTACTGACTTAGCAGTGTAACAGCCTTATCTCCCTTCCTCAGCCATGCTTGTGAATCAGCAGCAGCGACATTTTCCAGCAATCCCACATGAAAGCCAGTGGAAAGGGTGACGAGGGATTTCCGCTCCGTGACCTCGCCCTGCAGTGGGACAGCCACCACGCTGCCTCTGCCATTCTTTCTATGAAGCACTGCAGTGACAGCTGCATATGCTTTCCAGAAGTCATCTCATCATCTGACAGCATCCAATACCTTAAGTTTCCTTATCACAGGAGACAAACTACCTTGAATTTCCTACTTTTCTGAGTTTTCCGAGCTGGTGGCAATGGCAAATTATCTTGGAGTTACCTCAGCAGTGTCTTTCATCTGGGTTATGACATTCCTGGCTCAAAATTATTTTGTAACAGGTATGTAAAGTTCCACTTTTTAAAGTCTTGAAAAAAGTAGCTGGATTTACAAACAAAAATGTCGGGAAGGAGTGTGTGTAAATGTGTTTCTGGCAGAGGAAGCCACAGGTTTTTGAGAATACAGTGCAACAAAAACTGGGATATAGGGAAACTTTCAGTGTTGATATAATTCAATTGTTGAAAATGCTGAAGCCTTTGAATCTAAATGCCAAAAAACTGATTATTTTAAAGATCTGGTATGGCATTAGGGATTAAGCTCAGATCTTTTGAAATGTAACTTCATTTTGTATCATTTTAAATACCAGAGCAAAACATGACACCAGTTCTCTTTCAAACTCTGTTATTAACTTGACAGAATCTACCCTTACTGCAGTAGCTGCTGGGATATCTGCAGAAGCTCAATGCACACCAAAAGCCTCCAGATGCTTTGCTGTTTTTCAAGGATTTAATACTTGTTCTATTTATGTTAAAGAACATATTCAGTAATTGCAGACAGTTGATTTTCTCACCTATTGAAAGACTTCTGGACTGAGTGAATTAAATACTCAAGTCCTGTTGAAATTCCACAGGACTGGAGTACCTAACAACAGTGGTGTCCTCCAGCAAAACCAACACTGTACAATGGGGAAAAGGAGAGCTTGAGGAAGTGCCCTTCCTTGGGACACCTTCTCATGCACCCTCATGGCTCCAAGAGCTCCAGTTGAGCTCAGGGCTGATCTCCAGCTGTGTCTTGGAGCTGTTTTGTGGCACGTCCTGTCCCCTTCTGTAGTGATTTGCTGTCTGGGCTTCACACATGGACTCTGGATTTAGGCTGTAGGTAACCTTGTCACCAGGATAGATTCCAGGCATGTGTAGAACCATCTCCTGCTGTTCCCAAAGGGACTTTCTGGGTGTCTGACTCGTTGTCTTGCTCTCTGGGTGGCAATGAAACCTGCCACCATCCCCACTGTGGTGCTGCTGAGGTGCTGTGGGACTGTACCTGTCACCCTCTGCTCGTGGCCCCCTTCCTTGTGGAGCAGCCTCATGCTTGCTGCTCCCTGACACCAGCAGCCAAAGGGAACTCTAATATCAGGGTGGAGGTTAGACACAAGGCAAAGAGAAAAACAACAGCTCCCCCCCACAAAAAAAAACCAAAAAGGGAACTAATGCACATCAAGGCCAATATCCACAGCTTACAACAACTGAACAATTTTCTTCCTCTTCTATGGTAACTTTGTCTTGCTGTGAGATTCTTCTGTCTAGGTCTTCTCACTAATTTCAGTAAACCAAATTTTTAACCCAAGACCAAAGTACTGAGCAGAATGTGCCAGTACTAGGTTACCTAAATAGAGCAGAGCTTAAAGTACAGCTATGTGCAGCTGGTGGACCAAAAAGGATAATGTATTTCTAAAAGGATTAGTCTGCTTCCTGTACAAACTCAGTCATCTTTAGAACAGAGTTCAGAGGTGATTTAATGAGCTATGTAGAGACTTGAAGAGGTTACTGTTCTCTTTTTGGATTCCTTCCTCACAGTGGGAAATTAATAACTTTTATAAAATGTATTAATAAATCACTGTTTTGTTTTAAAAGGCCTAGCAAATTTTAAGACACAACTTTGGTCCATAACCTAGAGTCACTTTTCTTATGATTTGCAACCTAAGTTTCTGGCTCTGAATTTCTGTATTATGCTGTGTATCTATCCTGCAATACACATGTGACAATATTTGTCCTGTAATTGGATGACTAATGAGTGTAGCAGTTCACAAGTACCTAGGTAATTTTCTAGGTACTAGGATTTCCTTAAATTCCTTTCAGTCAGCTGCTCAGCTTTATTTGAAATTTGTAAAGTTGGTCATTGTGAAGCTTCCTTTCTCAACATTACATTTTTTAAAAGTTGTGTTGGCTCAAATGTGAAGACAGGAAAATAATATGTCTTCAATAACATCTTCAGGTAGACTTGATGTCCTTGTTAACAGCACACACACCTTCATTGAGCACCAGGGCTTCTCTGCATCCCCCTGCAATGTGTCTGGGCTTGACTCTTGTTCAGCTCAGGGCTGGATGCACCCACAGTTTGTCTGAGGGGATTGCTCAAGGGTTCAGTGGCTTTCCCTCTCAGCTGAGATAAAGCCACCTGATTCAAAGATTGCTCTTCCAAATATTTAAACTAATTTAAGGACCGCAGAGACATCATTTTCCAAAAGCCATTTCCAGCCCCATCACATCCAGAGGGAGCAGGAGCTAAAAGCCTGTCTGGTTTCTTAGCACTCCATACAAGCTTAGTCACCTTTATTCCCTTCTCATCTCAAGAGTAGCTTAGCTGCCAGTTCTATGTTTTCATTCATAAAATTCAGTTTAATTTGTGTTGTTAAGAAGTTGTGGGGTGGATTTGTGGGCATCACTTCATCCTGCCTTGAGAGTTCATGGACTGCCTGTATTCTGAAGCAGAGATTTTATGAAATACACATTAGTGTACACACCTAGTGAGTACAGTCTGACAAACATATTGAGCAAGGAAGTATCACCTGTGGCTGGTGGTTATCTGACATGTCTGCAATGAAATGCTGAAATGTTTCATTTGACAGGACAATTACTGCATGTGACTCCAAAATAATCTTTTTTTTCCCCAGTAAATGCTCCCAGTAAAATAAGAAAGCAAAAGAGTAATACCCTTTTTCCTTATTTGTGCCAAATCCTGACTTTCGTCCTATGCCCTTAACAGAGATGAGAAAGAAGAGCAGGTGTAATCTGAGCGATGCACTTGCTGGTGCAGGTGTCACAAAGAGCGTGCCAGCTGTGGCTATTTAAAAAGTTGGATGAACTGCCTGGAAAAGTGTTAAACTCACCTGGCCTATCTCCTCTTTTCCTGCTCCCTGCCAAACACAGTTAATGGAACACTTGACAGTTGCTGAGGGATGGAAGCATCATGCAAAGCTAGAAAAAAAAAGAAAAGAGTTTAGGAGGAATAAGGAACATCAGAAATGATTAAATATTTTTATTTTCTTATTGGTATATTAATTTCATGAAAAGTTACGTGTAATTCCTTTGCCGTTATATACCTTACCATCTCAATAAGAAGGGTGTAATAGCAGTATCAGTGCCTTGGTGCAACAGCTAGCTTTAATTTATTTTAAAAAAGAGAAGAAAGAAAAAGGGCTGCATCTAGTCTAATGACAGTCAAACCACTTGAAATCCCAGACTACTGTGTTCAAAAAATGCATTCTATTTTTAAAGTATGTCTTTTATGCTAGAAATTAGTTTTCTGCTATCCTTAAGCTAGAAACTTTAAAAAATGTTCAATTCAGTTGATCTTAAATTCTTTATGAGGAATAAATGTTAGTATTCAAATACTAACCTTGACTATTTTATGGCTTAATTACAGGTTCCATTAATTCACCTTGCAGGATCAAGGGTATAGGAATTTATCTTGATCAGAAAGTGAATTTCTCAGAAGCAAGTCATGGATGCAATAAATTCAACCTAGAGCTGGCAAGTAAAATACAAGTTGAAGAGGCTTTGAAACATGGCTTTGAAACATGCAAGTAAGTGCCATCAGTTAGTGGCCCACTGCCTTTAGTGAGCACCTTCACACACAGCTGAGGCTGGGGACAAATCTCATACTAAAAGCACTGATCCTTTTTGTTGTAGTTTTGGATGGGTGAAAGAAGGAATTGTTGTTATTCCTCGGATAACATCAAACCAGAAATGTGGTCAGGGAAATACTGGAATTGTAAAATGGCATGCTGGCAAGGATCAAAAATTTAATCTCTACTGCTTCAATTCCTCAGGTATGTAAGCATAACAACTGCATTTTCTGTGTGTTTTGGATTATATTAGATTTTTTAAATCTGCATGAAAAAAATCATATAAGGGAGTAATTTCCTATAATTTGTTGACCCTTTCCCCCAGTCTTAAATATTGTCAAGCTGTTCTTAGCTCAGACACTTCCAAGAAATGCAAAAGGTGAATTCAGTTAATCCCAATTAATAATGTGGTGCTGCCATTAAAGCTCTTGAAGAAGACTTGTTTTTACCATTACTTAATGTTGACACAATGCTTTTAATATATTTCATTTATTTGGGCATGATAATTTAAAAGAGAGTGATTGAATCTTTAACCAGGGTATCTGTGTGTGGTGTGTCTACTCTTGCAAAAAGTGAGGTAAGAGTGGGGTACTTGAGGAAAATTGGATTTTTTTTAATAAAAAGAGCTCTGTCTATTAAGTCAAATTAAATTATAAGCCAGACCTGGCAAGAGACCATAAAATTAATTTGATTCCTAATCAGTAAAATCCAACAGCTCTTTTTAATTTGTATCACCCTAGGTTTGAAAAGACTTGCCCTTCCTCTCACTGGCTATTTACAGACTGAAGTCCAACAGGAGAACTTGATAAAAGTTAGATCTCAGCACAATAGATCAATATTGTTTCCTAATGGCTTCTGTGGTATTAACTAAAAATAAGCAACTAGAGATGCTGTGCTCCTACTTGTGTCTCGTATCTGGGGTTATTACATAACAAATATCCCAATAATTAGACCAAATAAAGGATCATTTCATTATTTATAATCCATTCCTAGACTTTGCCAGTGAGTTTTAGATAACAAGAGCAAGAGGATGTGTAAAAAATCCCGAAAGTTTTCAGGAACACTGTGTGAACAAGGGTTGGAAAGCAGGAGAAAGATGGAGATGCAAAGATACAAGGACCTGAGATCCTGTGAAGAGTGGAGGCTCCAAAGAGACTGAGGATAAAACTGCAGTGAGAAGGCCTATGCCACATGGTGATTCACTGCATGAAATGTGTTATGCTGCATTGAAAGTGTTGGGTACATTGGGTAATGCTACAGAGCCAGCAAGCAACTCCAAATTATTTGCTTTGTTTTGCTTCAATTAAAAGAAAATAAATACATATATACTGTAAGAGTGTGTGAAGAAAGTTAAGCTTGCTCAATGGTTAGAAAACCATTTAATGTATATTTCACATTCTGCAGTCCTTAATTTCCAAACTTTTGCCTGTTCTAGGCATTTCTTTCCATTCTATTCCACAATATTTGTCAGAAGCTCATTTTGTTAATTTTCTTGTGCCAAAAAACTTGCCAAAAGCTCTTGAAAAACCATAGTGGAAAAAGTGTCAAGCCCCTGCCCTTTGGCATTTCATTCTGTAAATGTGACTGCGTCATCAGGCTCCTCATGGGGATTCACTTGGAAAACAGCACATACATCTTTTCCCTGTTATTTATGTTAACCTGGTTGTTACTTTAGTGAAATTTTATAGCTTTACATAATAGAGAATTTTACTAGCAAAGTAGACTTTTCACACTTTCACATGAGCCTGATTCAGAGCTCAGCTCTTCCAACGCCATATGAAACTTCACTTGCAGCTACAGTTTTATATAGACAACATCTACTTCTATTAAATGACTTAATTTCTGGAAATTACTTATTCTTCTTCAGACCTGAAGTTTTTTACTTCTCATTCTCTCCTCCCCACTTACAATCAACTCTTTTTATTATCTCACACTGGTGCCTGATTTATTTGAAACTTTTATGGGCTACATTTTTTTACAGGAAATAAAATAATTTTCCAAGTATCAACAGTACATGCATATATTTTGAACATATATATAATATAATTGAAATATTTCTCAATACTGGATCTGCAGTTAAGCTGCTTCCTGCTCTGTGGGAGGTTATACTGTTGGGTTTTATGTGCAGTTTTCATGAGGGATATAGTCATTGGTTTGGAGTCATAAAATGAATACCATGGTTGCTCAAAGGAGTGTGTAACTATGTGAGTAATGATAAAAGCTGTAAAATCTAGGTTGTAACCACATATTTGAAATAGGATATATTTGCCTGGTTTGGGTAAAGCTTTTGTGAACAACAACAAAAAAATTCCAGAAGGGAAAGACTGAGGAACAATTTCAATAAATGTGTGTGCAGTAAGTACAAAACTGGCATCCAACACAATTTTTATGTATTTCTTTTTCCTGCTGCAGATGTACAGATTAATTCTTGTCAACCAGACCCAACTACACCTCCTTTATCAACTGCATCAAGGGACTTAACTGCATCTTCAGCCTCTGATTTGACTGAGAACATCACAGCAGTGTCTGCTGAGGCTGTGACTGAGGCAGGACAATTCCTGAGAAAGAGATTTCGTGTGGTTTGTGTAACTGAAACACTCTCACCAACAGAGGGGCCCACCACCACACCAGTGCCAGAGGAGCACTCTCCCAAGCACACTCCCCACCTGGCCTTTAAGAATGATGCTGTTGTTTTTGGAGGTAAAGGCCTTATGTGGTAGTTATTTAATGAAAAGAGCTATTTATGTAGAAGTCAGTAGTCAAACTGTTCACTGCTATTTTTGTTTGCTGCTCCACCATCCATTTTGATATAGCTGAACCTGGAGGCAGAATAGGAGTGTTTTGGTTTTGCAGAACAAGGCTTATAGGGCAGAGGATTTTAAAATAGCTTTTAAGAAGAACTAAGATCTGATTTTATACTTTATGATAAATTTTAATGTGAAATTGTGTAAGTTCATTCTGATTAATGTGATTTGGGGTAAAAAAAAAATTTAAAAAAAATCTTGGCAAACACTCTCAGTGTAATGGAAAACTTACCAGGTTCTTAAAACCAAGAGAAGCCAAGAAAGTTTGAAGGATAATTGTTCTTGAGATACGAGGTGTGAGTAAGCAATCCTAATACACAGCAGTGGAGAAACAGACCAAAAATGAGGAAAGGCAAGCTAACTGTAAGGATAGTTAATAACAAGAATGTGTTTCCAAGCAGGTTGTAAAAACCCACCACTGAGCAGACAAATATCTGTTAGGGATGGCCTAAACACCAGTTTTCAGCTTATCCTGAAAGAAATGAGCAGGAGTAACTCACCTTTTGATCTTCCTAATATTCTATTATTCAGTTCATATGTATGTACTCCTATAAGAGGCTGATTTTAGAAGAATCCAGATTTTTGCTCTTAAGCCTTCAGGACATCAGCTTTAAGTACATAAATAAAAACCCTGTGCTTGTATCACTTTTGCCTCCAGGTATCCCCACTGCACTTCTTGTACTGGCAATCATCTTCTTCATTATTTCTGTTGTTCTAGCAGTCTGTTATATCAAAAAGTAAGTTGCCTTTTTTTTTCTCTCTCTTGGAATGACATAACTCCTAGAGTGCAATCACTGAATATTTCAAATATATACTAAAGAACAGAGAAGTATTGATGATAACATAATAGTGTTGCACAAATTGAAAAAATCTTAAACCCTGTTTTTATGCAGATAAGTTTGTTGTTGCTGTTGCCACTCCCTGCTTTAGAAAAGGAACGCAAAAAAATATTGCCTACTTTTAATTGGGCAATCATGCCTAGTGGGAAACATTTCCAAGTGTGTCAAAATAGCAACACTGAAATGTGCATCTCTTCATACATAAACCAGTTTTATCCTTTTTTTTTCTATGTCACACTCAAGGTGAAAGTTTTTATTATTGCACTGTGATTTTGCTCAGAAAAAAATAATTGTTAAACTCATTTGTCAAACTTAAGGACCTTCAACAAAGTGCATCATTAAATGCTACTAAGAAATGTGCAGTTCTCACGCCCTGGCCCAGACAGCTTTAACATTGTGTACTACAAATCCTGAATATGCCTTGTCTGTTTTTAAAAAAGATACCAAAATATTTCTTTAGAAAGCACACTGCTGGAAAAAGCACAATGATCTAGCAAGCCACTATCCTTTGAGAGACTTCTGCTTGAGTATGGTAATTTAATTCTAGCTGTTTGAGTGATACTACCAAACTATGTCAGTATTTCTGCTTTACTATCTTTTTTTCTTTTTAAAGGTACAAGAAAACCTTACCATTTTTAAACAAGAAGCAGCAAAAAGAAACAGTTGTAACTACTGCTCTCAAAGAGACAAAATCAAATGACCAAACACCTGAGAAGGAAACACAGAATAATGGAAATAAGGTAGAAGAGTGTAAAACTAAGCCTGAGGCCACAGTAAAATGTCTAGAAGCAGAAGTTTAAAGGAAAGAATGTACAGTTCTTGATGGAAGTATAAAATAAAGCACACAGAACTTAGCAGTGCTTTTAAACATAAGTGACTGTAAATACTCATATTTTCTCTATCTTTAACATATGAAACCTTGGTTTTTTAATGATTTCATCTTTGGCAACAAATATTCTTGCAGAAGAACATGGTATCCTATTTACTTGAAATAAATTCTACAAATCCATATTACAGCTTATTTTTCATCTTTAATAAAGAAGCAATTAGGAATATGCTATTAACAACATGCACTACATTAACTATGTGCATGGAATTTAGATCAATATATAACAAAAAGTTTTTTATATCTGGCTGGAGGATGTCTGCTAGCCTTATACCTAAAATTAAAACTGGCACTGTAGTTCTTCCGCATGTAGATTAGCTTATTTCCATTCAGTAGCTGCATGCTGCTTTAAAAAATGTCTGTTTACAAACAGAAGAAACAGTTCTGTTTACAAGGGAGTAAAAAGTCAAAGGATTAACCCACTGTCATTCAAATGCCCAAAGAAGGGTACAAAGATGCTGATGTGTGTGTATATACACAGCAATGAATAACTTACTTAGATACCTTTGTTGTATCATAATTTACTGCTTTATTTATTGAAACCATTATCATTCTTCCACATGAGATATTTGACGGAGGGAGACAAAAAAATCCTTGAACAAGACTTATACTGGAGATTTTTTCAGTGTATTTAAGTGTGGCTTTCATAATAAACGTCTCAGGTGATATGGGATGTCTACAGTACTCCCTAAAAAATAAACTATGGTGGATATGTTTGTCTGGACAATGTATTCTCATGAAAACTGCCTCATGGTAAAAAGAATTCATATAATCATATTGTTACAGAAGTAATTAGTTGTTATAACAACACTAGCAGTTTATCAAATATTTTCCTGAATAAAGTATTTAGATAACTTATCTTTATGTTTGAAGGAGCTTGTTATGCCAAAAGAAGTTTTTTCCTTCATCAGGCAGCTTGAGAAGCATAGTCTTCAATAATAATAATAATAATAATAATTTTTAAAATAGCAATAAAACTGGTTACCTATATTGTGTTTATTGTGTTATCAACAGTGTAGGATACTGGGTTATGAACTTGAATATTTTTCATTCACATAAATTTTTAAATGCCCAATGTTTATACATTTCACTAGTAATGACTTATAGTGTATTTCTAGCATTATACTTTAGAGACTCCCTGGGTTGTTTTTTGTTATCTCTTTTTGCCTTTTTTTGATAGTTCAGAAATATTTTTTGGCTCCAAGTGATTCAGTGCAGCTCTATAAACTGCTCATTTCAGATGTCCATCAGCAGAATTTTAGCAGAAAAATGTGCAACAGAGGACAGCATTAGACACAGCTTTCCCAGCCAGTTAAGTAACTCCTCTCCTTGCAAAGCATCACAGTAACACCTTGTGTCCTGAATGGAAGTGCTCTGTGAGGAGTAGCCAGCACAAGTAAGGCCATCAGGAGGAGCCACAGCCACCAGTCATGAAGGTGCCACAGTAGCAAACAGGCCTGAGGACACAGGCAAACATAGTGGATTCCAGGTAGTTTGGGAAATTTTTAAAATCTTCCTTCTGCCTCTCTTTTCCATGTTTTAGAGATCAGAA
>NW_005054416.1:782304-782642 GCF_000277835.1 Geospiza fortis | reverse complement strand
AGGAGGGGAATAGAGATAATTATAATTTGCTTCTGTTTTAGAGCCAAATAAGGGTGTTTTTTTCCCCCTGAAGTGTTTACTCTAAAAAAAAAATTCTCCCGTTTTAATAAGATATTGTCTTAATCTCTAAGTGTCTTATTTTATCATGTACCTTAAAAACTGAGCATTCATCCTGACCTTCCCACTGCTACCTGACAAGTGTACATGGTTTGATCTGCCCCTCCATTTCACTACACAATTTATGCCAACACCACAAGGGCTAAAGGAGCTGTTACACTGCTCTGTATGGAATTAAGGCAGCTCTAAATACTAATGAACAAATACTCTATTTGATATTG
>NW_005054416.1:780658-782262 GCF_000277835.1 Geospiza fortis | reverse complement strand
TAATGGAATTGCAAGGGATGCACTACTACAAGGCAAACAGGAAACATTTATTTAAGTATCTAGACCAAGAGTATCAAACACCAAACCCTTAACTAGAGGTAGCAGAAACTTAAGAGAAATTCTTCATTATGTTTCTGATTTTTGTCAAGCGTGTTTTTTTTAATAAGACCACCTCAACAGTTCTGAAGCTCTTTGCTGTGCCAGAGCTGCTCAAGCACCTTGGACAAACTCATCCCACTGAGCAGGAGAGCACAGTCTGTTCTTGTCACTTGATGGTAACACCACTCAGATTCCCACACTGAGGCTGCAGATGTTTGCTGACCTTAGGCAAAAGGGGTGCTTGGCCTGCAGGAAATACAGCAAGGTTTCCAGTCCAGCCCAATCCCTGCCTGGAATATAGGGATGCCTTTGGCGTGGGAAGTACGTGTGTCCATGTGTGAACAGAAGCAGGCAGGAAGGGGAAGTACTACTCCTTTTCTCCTCTTAAAATCAAGAAAAAAAAAAGTAGAATTAAATATTACAGCATCAGGATGTGCATGACCCATAGGATGTTCTAGGATGTCTGTTTCTCAATGGCTTGTTGTCGTTTATGGGTGTTGGGTTTTTTTGAGAAAAGGTCAGCGAGCATTGACCTTTGCCACTCCCAGCCACCGCCCACATCCTCCCTGCAGCCCGGGATTTGCACCAGCCGCTGTGGCCTGGGATGATCCCACTGAGCCAGGCACTCAGACTCCATTCAGCATCATTTAAATCACTATTTAGTAGAGCTCATAGTTAAGAGTGAAGGCACTGTGAATCCAGGACAGTGCAGCACTGAGTGTGCAGCTGCTGAGGGTGCAGCAAGGTGAAAAGTCATCCTGTTTATGTCAGTCCAGCTATTACAGAGTGTTTCTCACACAAACCAGCTCTATACAGCACTTCTGCTGTGTGTCAGAATGGATAATGGTGTGGCCAGCAGGAGCAGGGCAGGGATTGTCCCCCTTTACTGGGCACTGGTGAGGCCACACTGTGAGTGCTGTGACCTGTTCTGGGTCCCTTAGGAAGGACATAGAGGGGCTGGAACGAGCCCAGAGCAGGGCAACAGAGCTGGAGAAGGGTCGGGAGCAAAATTATGATGAGGGAGCTGGGGGTGTTTAGCCTGGGGAAAGAGAGGCTCAGAGATGCCCTTATCACTCCCTACAACTGCCTGAAAGGAGGCTGTGACCAGGAGAGGGTTGGTCTCTTCTCCTAGGAAAGCAGCGACACGATGAGAGGACATAGGCTCATAGGTGCCAGAGTTCGACAGCAGTAGGAATTTCTTCACAGAAGGGTTGATCAGACATCGAAATGGGTTGCCCAGAGAGGTGCTGGAGTCACCGTCCCTGGAGCTGTTTAAGGAACGTCTGGACGTGGCACTCAGAGCCATGGTCTAAGTGACAGGGTGGTGTTCGGTCACAGGTTGGACTCGATGATCTCAGTTCTTTTCCAACCTAACCGACCCAATGGATGTTCTGGCGGGGCCCGCTCCTCTCTCAGCGACAACGCCACCACCGGCTGCCCTGGGTGCAGTGGCCTTACAGCCAGGACCGGGACGGAGGGAAGGAAGCCGAGGGCTGTGAGCGGCG
>NW_005054416.1:760215-780307 GCF_000277835.1 Geospiza fortis | reverse complement strand
GGGCCGTGAGGGGCCGCGCCCGGGCCCGTCCGCGCCGCTGGGGGCGCCTCGTGGGTCTGCGGATGACGCGGGGTGTGTGGGGTCTTGAAGGGTGGACAATAGGGAATATTTCATGGAGTGCCTTGTCGGAAGGGACTCACAGGGATCAAAGTCCAGCTCCTGGCCCTGCACAGGACAGCCCAAGATTCACCCTATGTGCCTGAGAGTGTTCTCCAAACGCTTCTTGAACTCTCTCAGGCTTGGTGCTGTGACCACTTCCCTGAGCAGCCTGTTCAGTGCTCCACCTCCCTCGGGGTGAAACTTTTCCCGATATCCAGTTTTGCAAACACCCTCGCAGGTGTTTCTCCCCAGACTTCTCAGTGCTGGGATTTAGGTGCGGAGCTCGGCAGCCCGCAGGAGGCACGGTGCTCCCTCAGAAGCTCGGGGGACACAAGGCCGGCAGGTCCGGGAGGAGGTGCCCGCAAGGTGACAGGTTGTGCTGCTGACGTGTGGGCTGGGCGTGTGCTCACCAAACACTCCCCGGAGAGCGGGGCGGGAGGCGGCTGGAGCCTTCTCGGGAAGGAGAAAAGTGGCTGGAGGGGGATCATGTGTGGGAACAGAATTTAGTCACAATTCCGGCCATAAATTGGAAGTTTATTGTGGTGAAATTGCACAGTACTTCAGTATCCTCGCTTGGTGTGCTGTGTTTTTCTCGCACCGTGGTGAGATCTCAAGAGCTGTAAATTTTGTTCTGGGCGGGGTTAAGCCCAAGTGCTGCTGCAGCTACCTGCAGGACAAAGTGCTGCTTTCTCTGTGGTGTCTCCCTTGAGGAGTTTGTAACACAGCTTATGTCAGACTGCTCCGTGTGTGATGTTCTGCAGTTCCCTTGCCCTCACAGACTTCCATCTGTAGAAGTCTTAAAAGGGCCTGACACAACTGGTTTGCTTGACAAACAATGAACTCTGCAAAGAGGCATTTTGGGGGAAGTCAAATGCAGGGGGATCAAGGGGAGTAAGTAGATAAATACTCAGAGGGCATGGCATTAATCTTCAGCAGACTTTTGGGGAAAAAGATTTGGGTGTGAAGGAAAGATGAAGTAATTTGGAGCTGGAGACATTTGAGCAAGTCAGTTCTGTAATACAGCCTGAAGTTGAGTGTTTTGTGTGGATAGGGAGGTCTCTAAATTGGTTTATACTGACATAGATTCCTTGGCTTACCAGTTTCAGAATGCTGTGAGAGTTCTTTTGATCTGCCAGTGTAAGTTTGATGTAAAAAAGCTGATTCCTAATGTGATGTCTATGTATAAACAGACACTGATGTGCTTATTTGCAGACATTCTGATATTCACACACACAAATATTTAGAATAAACAAAGACTGTCATAAATTACCTTTGTCATCTTAAGATTTTTTTTCCCATTCCATTGAATGTATTTATATATGTGTGTGTTGGAGCTGAATCTGTGTGGAAAGTTATCTCAGTTTAATATAAGTATTGCTGTAAGCAAAATAGTACATTTTTAGTAAGATTATAATGCCACATTCCAGACTCTTTGAAGTGTTCTGCATTGTTTCTGATCTAACTATTCAGTTACTTGTGTTAATTGTGGAATAATTACTGTAGGCTAAAAGAAAGTGAGGGAGTAGCCATTCACAAACACCCAAATGTAACTCTCAAATATTTTTGGCAGAGACTCTACAAGTGAATGAGAACTTCTCTCTGCAAAACTGAGGTGAAGAGCTTCACCATGGGTCAACAGATTTCAAACCACACACAAACTGTAATTAACAAGTTGCCAGAAAAAGTAGCAAAGCATGCCTCTTTGGTTCAAGAAAGTGGTTTCCTAACCTATGAAGAGTTTCTGGGAAGAGTAGCTGAACTCAATGATATGTAAGCCTTACTTTGCTTCTTTTTCTTTTTTTTTGGTGTGTTTTACAAAGACCACGTATGCAATATATTATTGTGTACTGACTAAGCCAGAACTGGCCTGATGGATTTGAAATTATCCTTCATTTCTTTATGTTTTTATAATGGTTGTAATTACACTTCAAAACTAAAGCCTTTTCTCCTCCTTAAATTCACTTCTCTGCAGTCCTCTTCTTCCAGCAAGTGTTGCTCTCTCTTAAAAGTTCACAAGAGGTGGTTTAGAGTCATCTTTTTGTTAGTGTCACCTATGTCCTTTATTGTTCTCCCTTCCACCTGAAGAGGCAATGCTACTTCCTCTCTGCTTGTCAGTTTGGGTAGGAAGGAGAAGCAGGAGCCTGGTAGGGACAGCAGATCTGTGTGAGGAGGGTGGCACCTGAGACAGAAATGTTGGTGACCATCCCTGCCACCTCTGCAGACATGCCAGGCTGCTCCTCATTAAGGATGAGATGTCTCTTACTGTCCCAAACCAGTGACCTAGATAATCCCAAACAAAAGGCTGCTTTTTTGTCAGATTTTTCATAGCCTGCCTTTTGCTAGACCGCTACAATGACAGTAAAAGGAAATGAGCAACAAAGCAGTGTTGTCATTTTTAGCCTGTATTTGTGGTATACAGTGAGAGTGATAAAATGAAGTGGAAATGCACACACACTGAATAAGGACTTTGTAATGCTTGCTGTTTAACTAAAACGTGAATTTGTATTCAGTTTAGAAATTATCTTGGAGAGGGTCGTACTTTCCTGAATAACCTTGAAAAACACACAGCTATCTTCTGGGTAGACACATAAATAGATTTTGAACAACATAACCTGATGTTTTGTCTGAGACTCCAGCCATATATTAGTATAATTCACTCCAAACTACTGTTATTCAAGTGGTTTCTTTCTCTCCAGTGTTTACTTAAGCCTGAATATACTCTGATTCTTATGGACTAGAATGTTGTGTCTGTGTTTCATTAAAGAAACAAATCTTAGATCACCTGACATGTTCACCTGACTACATCATTATTAATATATACTAACAAAAAGTCACCTCATCAGCATATGCTGGTACTCACAGGCTTTTTTTTTTACGTACCTGTTGAGGAAATAACCTTTTCAGACTGGAGACAAGATTTGTGATTAGTGTAATAAACAGTGAGAGGATATATGAATTTAAATGTCTGTGCAGTACACCTGCTTGCTGGTGCTGGATCAGAAGACTTGCACAACATTTTCTGAAGTTTGCTGTGCAGTTTAAAGTGAAATGGATTGTGTATTCAATGACATGCTAAGAAAGTCATACTCTGAAATTTGATGCCCCTGGGCAGTATTGCTAAAGTCTCTTTTAGGGATAGAGAGGAGACAGGTGAACCATAAATAATCGCACTTGGCTGAGGCTGCTGATCTTTGCAGGTCCAGCACGTGGCATTAAACTGATGTTGCTTTGTTTCAGTACTGCAAAATTGGCTTCTGGACAAGACAAACATCTGTTATTTGAAGTGCAGCCTGGGTCTGATTCTTCTGCTTTCTGGAAGGTGATCGTTAGGATAATATGTACCAAAGTAAGTGTGAACATTTTAATTTGATGGCCAGTTTGTATGCGCAGATTTGAGGACTGTCAGTTTTACTTGCTAAATCCAACACCTGCTACACGTGTTTTGATACAGATGATGTATTCAAAGATGCTGTTGGAGATAAATTAAGTCTAAATGCTAAGTTTCTGCAAAAACATGGCAACAAAAACATATTTATAACTAAGTTTAAAGGAGTGATGCCTTCCAGTGGAGCACTTAGGGCCCTTTAATTACAAATGCAGGTGATTTGTGAGGTCAAGTAATCAAATGGTACAACAAACTGCCAGCTGTAGATTTTGAAATTAGTAGTAGAAATTAATCAGGTCTTTCAGGCCTTATTAGTTGAGCTAGTGTGCCTGTACATAGCCTGATCCCTTAGAAAACCAATCTAAAGATTAAATGTTTTAATTTATGACAAAAACTTAGGAAATTTGCTCTAATGAGGAGATTTCCCCCTCTCTATCCTGTCATTAAAGGTAAAGTCCTTTAATGATCCTGAGTCCCCTGAACAATCTTAACATGTGGTTAAACAAGCCAACCCTCAAACTCTGTTTGAAACCAACAGTTGGTACTTTTCTGTTTACTCCTAGTTTTCATTAAGGCAGCCATCACTGTAGGCAATTTTAAGTTCAGATATCATATGACTGATTTTCCTGTGCTTGGTTCTAAGTTCAGCCCATTTCTTTGGGTGTTAGGTCCCTACTCACACCTGAATCCATTTGAGTAGTGATGGCAATTGCCTTGCCTAAAATTATGGTGCTGCCTGTGGTGTTCCTGACTGCAACAGCTATGAGCAGTCCTGACTCTTGCTGAGGCAGATTGCAGCTTGTTAATGTGGTGAAGGACGCTTAGGAAGGAAGGAGACTACTGCTTTACATGAGAACTGCAGTGCTGTACAAACATTCTGAGCAATGCCAAGTTAAAAGCTGATAAGTAATTGTAAACAATTCTCATATCTTAAGATAAATAAAACAAGTGGCATCGTGGAAGCTTCCAGAATCTTGAACTTATATCAGTTCACTCAACTTTATAAAGACATCACCAGTCAAGCAGCAGGAGTTCTTGCACAGAGTGATACTTCTGAAGAAGCTGCCGAGAGCTGGAGGTCTCTGTCTTCGTGTCAGGCCAGCTTGTGGATGGGAAGGTATTTTGATACACAGTTACAGCATAAGCATTTTGGGAGTTGTGCTTCAAACCTGAACTGCAAATACCTGCTGGTTCTTGATAGCTGCAGAGCTTTGTACCATCACAGACAGGAACAGACACTTTCCCTTGCACCAAGGGAGCTGCAGTGCGCTTGGGTTAAATCCTGAAATATGGTGTTACCATACCTTAGCTTCAGAACAACCCCTTTAGAGATCAGTTCTAGTAGAAACATAGTATGTGTTGAATGTCCTGAATAAGGGAACAGGAGGAAACGGAATCAGCTGCAGCTACAAATCCAGGGGGTTTGACAGTGTTTGTTTAAACAGATTTTGTTATTGTTCCACTTAAACTTTCTCTTCCTCTTACATTTTGGCATGTGGAAGTTCCCATCTGTTGGAACTAGAAACCCATCCATTATGGTAATAATTTAACTTGCAAGACTGGAAAAATGTGAATTGTCTCACTCATGTTGACCTGCTTTGTTAACCAGAGGAAAAACAAAAGACTGAGGTCAACACCTGCAATAGCTTGAGTTCAAACTGAATGTAAAAGCAAAGAAGCCTGTCACCCTTTCCCTGTGTGGAGGTGTTGCTGCTACCAGTAATTCCTTACTTTTCCTGAATAATTTCATGGTTCTACCTCCGTTTAAAGTGAGATAGAGCTAGGTTTTACTAGAAAAGGTAGTAAACGGTAGAGTTCTCTATGTTCACCAGTGAAGAGCTGGCAGCCAGGTATTTTAATGAAACAGCCTGAGCGTCACTCTTCAGCTGTTGAAAGGAAAAAGGGGTCACCTCCGTTGTCACTCCACAGAGCCCTCTGGTTTTTCTAAGTAAGGTATTATTTTAATTTAATTTCCTGTAAATCATGAACATGTTTGCAAAAGAACAGGAAAATTGCTTTCTCAAGGTTATACCAGAACACACATTTTTCTGGAAATGGTCTTTTGCTTCAAACAGGCAATCAAACAACATAGACCCCAGATACTTTGGCAGAACAGCTTCATATATTGCTAAAGTCAATGAGGAGAATAAAATATTTCCTATATGAGTTTCCTTTTCAGTTTTTCAGACTTGGAGACAGAGGAGATGAGCATCCTTCTTGTTTGTAAACTTCATTACTTGAGGCAATATCAGTCACAAATAAAAACAGGGTATACTTTGCTAATATGAGGCAGTTTGGTGAGCTTGTGTCTTAGCCAAGTTTTTCAAGTTACTAGGGAAAATATAAGCTGAAGCACCTTCCAGATTTCTACACCAATGAAATCTTTTGTATATTTTTCTGTGATAATCACCCATTTGCCTCAGTTCTTCTCACCTTCAGTCATTTTTCAGCTCTGCAAAATTAGCCCTCACTATTTAAAAATAGCAAGTGTTATCTGTTCAATTCTTCTTAACTTTTTCCCCTAGAGTAATACCCCATATCTCTACAACATCCACTTCCTATTCAGAGCATTCAAAATATGCCTAAGTGGTTTATGCTTTCTGATAACAAAGAGATAAGCATTTCCTTTGTCTGTCACTCCTTTATTTTACTGTTTCTTCAGGAACTTAGTACTGTGACTAAAGCTGACTTTCAGAAGCTTTATAAATAGGCCTTCTATAATTGATTGTATAGACACCAGCAAATCTCAAAAATTCAAGTGCTATTAAAGGTTAGTACTGAGAATTGCATGGGGGAGAAAAATGAGAAGGGAACAGGTCTAAAGGACACAGTGAGCAGGCTTGGAAATTGTTGTACTCATTGTATGCAAACTGCCCTCTGTAAAAAAAAAATCTGTCATTTTAAAGTAATTTCTCCAAAAGCAAATTGAAAAGGAAACCCCAAGGGCCTACTGAAAGATAAAACAAAGGCATATTGACTGCTGTTCAGTAGGTGGCTATTCTGTACAGGTCAAAAATGAATCTGTATTTGACAAGCTGCCCTAGATACCTAAGCAAAAATGGTCTGGTCAATAGTTATTAAGGTGGACTAACTCCTGAAATGCTATTTTTTTCTAGAATGCTATCTCTGTCCCTCAGGTCAGAACAAGGATTCCCAAATTAGGGTTTTTGGAAAACCCAGGCATTTTAGAACACTTCCTTTGTTGTTTTGGAAGTGAGCTGTGACTGTAAAATTGCAAACTTTACATGTCTGGTTAGGCCAGTGAAAGCTGAGGATGCTCTGCACCTTTTTGCCCTTGAGAAGTCTTGATGGTGCCAGTATTTGAGATACTCCTGATAAGAATATTAGATGAAGATATCTGATATTTGGGAAAAAGATATAAAATGTCAGCATCTATCTTGGGTAGTGAGATAATTTTTAAGCTTCTCCACCAACAGAAACACCTGGGAGTTTGACTGGAAAAGCTGTGGTAACAGTCATCTTGAGAGTCCTAATTTGAGGAGCATTCATATGGGGCATATGGCAAGCTAAAATCAGCCTTTTCAATCTAGGGAGTAGTTCAGCTCCTGGCATTTTAATGCCATGTGGAATGAGTGAACTGCATTCTGGTAGTGATCCTCTTGACATGCACGTTTTTGTCTAGGATATAAACCAGCACACAGAAATTTGGCAAAGTTCATTATGAATTAGTTCAGCCTGAGGTGCAGTGACTGGAAGGCAGGTTCTTCTCCTGCCTTTAGTGTAAACAATGTTTCTGTTCTGCCCAGTCATGTGATACAAAGCAGTTACATCTCCTCACACTTCCTTGTTGCTATGAAAAGGGATTTACAGAACCCTTGACAACACCAAAAGCACCTGATACAAATACTGGCACAAAAACCTGACACAAAAAATAAATGCACATTCTGGCTTAGTTTAGTTCACTGCTGACATAGGCTGGGATGACCTAAGTAGTCCATTCACAAATTAAAAGCACAGGTGTTTCTTTCTGGCCATCACTAATTATTATGAAAAATGTAGTAATTGTTATAGTTACTGGGGCATAAATATCAAACATCTGGAAGAAAACAGTGTCTTCTCTTCTGCAGGGTTAAACAGCTGACAGATGAAGAGGAATGTTGCATCTGCATGGATGGGCGCGCTGATCTAATCCTGCCGTGTGCTCACAGTTTCTGCCAGAAATGCATTGACAAATGGTAATATAGATAAAAGAACATTAATTATTTTATAGTATGCATGTTTCAGTTTGATTTGACAGATTCTATGGTTGCCATATAATTTAAAATTGAGTAAAAGCAGACTGAAGCAGAAGGAAGGCAGGAAATTTTGTAAAAAAGAGATGTGAAAACGCTGTTCATCATTTGTTTTTGTAATTTCTTACATCTTTTTATTCTTCTAAAATTGAATTGTTACAGTCTTGCTTAGAAACTTGAGAAGATGGTATGTGCAGATGCTGTCATGTTATGCTTCACAAATCTCATTTAAGGCTTGTTAAGACTGTGCAAATATGAAGACAAGTTGGACTGTCTGTCACTTACTTGGGAAATAACTATCAGGGAGGCTTTTTCCATATGTTATGCTTTCCCTTCAGATAAATAGCATACAATTTACTGATTTAACTATATCAGACTCTTCCAGAAAGATATTTCTTCTCAATGGCAGCACCTTCAAATTTATAACAATGTATAAAATGTGTAGCTTACAATGTTCAGCTTCACAGTAAATTGAACACCTTTTCAGCTTCTGCATCTCTGATACACCAGTTCTTGGAAAAGCGGGAGAGAAGAATTCCTTTGTGGAGGAACAGAGTTCTTGTCTGACCATGCAGGCCTTCAAGGACTAGGGAAGTGTTCTAGCAGTCTGGCATTAGGGGACACAGACCTGCTTGTTAAAAAAGGGTTTTTTTGGATAGTTAATGCAAATGGGTTTACACATAATTTGTGGATAAGAATTTGTTTTGTGGCTTTTTGAAATACTTAACAGGGAAGTTACTCTTGTAACAAACACCAGGCTTCCACAAGGAACAAACATAGTAAAAATCACTGGATCTCAGAATACAGCAAGTAATTTCTCTCTTCTGGGAAAATGTCCTTACATCTATCAGCAGGACAGGGCTTAGTCTAGTAACTGTGCCGGAGAGTGGATTATACTCTGCTTTGGCTGATGAATCAGCTGAACTCCTCACTAAGTTCCAGCTGCACCGTGATTTTTTTTTTGGTCTGCAGTTTTTAAGGTTGATCTCCTCTTAATTAAGGCATAACAGAGGCTTCCACCTCAAACATAAGTGTTGGGGACCCCTGAGAGGGAGTTGGGCCTCCAAGGGACCAGTTCTAAACCTCTGTGGACTGCATGACCCAGGAAAAGGCTCCTTCTTCTCTTTATCTAGGAAGCCTGTGGAGATTGGTTTCTAAGGACCTCAGCTGAATTCCTGAAGATAGGAAGAATTAATTTAGACAGTGAATTTCCATTTAAACTTTCTGGCCAGGTAGCCAGATGTATCCTGTCTGATCTGAGCAAAGGATTAGGAGGAACATGATTCCAAATTTTCACTCAAAGAATGGAGCTGCATTCAGAAGTCTTCCTCACAAAGAAAGAAGTTCTTAAACAAACAAAATAGTTAGGTGGCTTAATCCAGTTAATGTGATCATTCTTGAAGTTCTCACTGGGTTGGTTTTTGTTTGGGTTTTGTTTGTCCTTTTGGGGGCTCTTTTGGCTTTTTCTGGCCAGCAAAAGACCATCAGTGAAAACCGCTCATTTCTGTGCCTTCCTAACAGGAGTGACCGCCACAGAAACTGTCCCGTGTGCCGCCGGCAGGTGACTGGGGCAGGAGACTCCTGGGTGGTGTCAGAGGCCCCTACAGAAGATGACATTGCCACTTACATCCTTAACATGGTGGATGAGGCTGGGCAGCCCCACAGACCCTGACCCTGCCCACAGGCTGATCGTGGCAGAACCACTTGAGGCTTTTGTTTTCCCCAGCGTCTGGTTTTACCTGTCCTTGACGTTCTTCCACAGTCTGTCCTTCCCTTCTCCTCTTGGCTGCTGTGAGTCTGCGCTGCTCTCCTAAAGCACAGGGGATCTGAGCAAGTCTCTGTGTGTGCAGTCCTCGTTATTGAACTGTTCTTTCAGCAAACTCTTGGATCGTTAACACAGTTTACTTAACAACAACGTTTGATATTAATTAACAGTTCAACTACTTGATGAAGCAACTTGTAACAGCACAACTACAACTGCAAACTGCTGTTTGAGCATCACAGTGTACTGCTACAGAGATGAACCGTGGCAGATGGCTTGACCTCACAGTTCCTACCCTTCAAAGCAGTCCCTTATTCACAACTAATGTGAATAAAGATGATCAGTTAGCACTAGTGGTTATTAATTTGAAATTTTACTGTTGATACTTGAAGATGTCCCACTGCCTGTTCTTCAGTAGGAAGTTATTGCTGCTCTTAGCATTTACAGATACTTAATCTGATCTGTTATGACTTTTAGTATTAATTATTTTAAATCTGTTTTTGAGAGTGTAGGCAGGTCTGTAAATGTACTTGTGCACTTCCCCTTATTCTTCTAACAAGACTTATCTCTTAGAATATTTTTTTAAATGTGATGTTTAGCATAGTCTTATTAGCTTGGAAACATTAGACAGTTTCGAACACAATCCTAAAAGTAGTAAATCAGCTTCAGTAGTTTTTGATAAAGAACAGCTAAAATTATTTCTAAACATTGGGCATATCTGAAGAGAATGCCTTTATTTGAATTAGCACTTAAGGTGTAGTTTAGTCTGATGCTGTGGCTTTATCTACTCCTTTTGAGTTTTTGAAGTGATGAGATCAGAGTTAAAAGGTATATGAAGAGCTACAAGTAATCTAAGTAAGGGTGCTCTACTTAATATCTACAAGTGCAATATGCTTTTATGTAGCAGAGGGAAACTTCTTTAACAATAATGTGGCTTGGAGCAAGATGCACATGTAACAGCTTGGAAAAGGGATATCTCAACTGGAGTGCAACAGTATTTTGTGTTTAGCAGAATAAAGTCTTTAAGAGCTGAGTTTAGACAGTCTAAAATTGTTAGTATTCAGGAAACCCATCTTAAGCCTCTTGTGCATAAATAGTGTTATGGAAATGAGTGGCTATTGTAGAGAATTAATTTTATATATATATATATGTATATTAACAAATACTACTTTTTCTCACTCAGTAACCTCAAGTTAAAATATTCAAGTGTAGCATTTGAAGGAATAACAGCATAAATCTTGCTTACTGTGAGACTGCATTTTTCCTTACCATACCTGTTAAAATTCCATGATGCCATAAGGCTTAAGTCCTTTGTCACAGACAGGTTCTGAACTAAAAGGCATGTGCACATGCAGATGTGCACATTTAGGTTATTTTTCTTAATTGGCTGCAAAATAACTTAAATACATCAATTTGTTAAAGAATGTGCACAGAGTATGGCACCTGTTTGAGCTTGGCTTGTGACATCATTGTCAGATTTATCATAGGTTTTAAGACAGAGAAGCAACGTACCCTTCGTGTGTCTGTCATCCGAGAGCCAGTATGGCTTAGTGTGTAAATCTGTATTTAGCTATGGAAAAATCATTTGAGGGGTGTATATAGCTGAGAACTCTTTTTTTTTCCCCTTTCTTAAGCCATTGATAGCAATGAGATATTCTTCAGTAGTAAATGTAGAGTGTTTGGTTGCATAAAGGCGGTTGTTGTTTGGGCTCGAAATCTTTACTGGCCCAGGATTTCCCACTAAAACATGTGCAGATGTTCCTAATAATGCACCAGTTTGGTTTCTTTTTGCTTTTTGAGCTTGCATTAGTCCATATTCAGAACTTTCAGATAATCTTTGAATTTTTTAAACCTTTTATATCACTGGAACAGAAAGAGCATCTAAATGAAAGACTTAAGCTAACTTTATTTTTCAAGTACTTCAAGAATTATACTTCTGAACTGAGATTTTATAAGTTAACTTTCTGCTGAGAACTTACATGAACTTCTTAAAATGTAATTTTATAATGATGCAAACAAGTTGTTAATTGCAGCATAATGACAATTACAATATAAACTAATGCAAAAATTATTTAAATAGTGAAAAAGTAAACTTTGTATTCTGTACAGCTTTTTTAAATTAAGTTGCTGTAATTCACACTGCTGTGATGTAGATACTGTAATGTGTGCCTTGTAAAATATATGTACTGTATGTTATATGGAGAAATAGATACTTTAATACTGAAAACCTAGTAATTTGGTACTGGTTGGTATTACTTAGTCTGAAGTGCAACATTTAGCAAACAATTTTGGAAAAGGAATCCATTGGCACGGACATGGCAATGAGTTCCAGAAGCTAGACCTTGAAAATGTGAATTACTGCAAATAGCTGTTGGTGGGGGGCATTAGAATAAATTAACTTTCTTGTGTTAAGTGAACATTTCTTACAGGTTTAATGTGAAATTGTAATTTAAACATTAGAGATGGTATTAATAGCTAAGAACATTCCACTATATTAAACTTTGTGTATGAATTGTGCAATAAAGTTACTTTGGAAGAAATGTTAGAGTTCTTTTAAGCTTAAGGAATCTCTTGGCTTTAGTACCACAGAATTGTGAAAACTGAATTTTGATCCAAATACAATTGCATTGTACAGGGGGTGTGGTTAAAAGTGTGGCAGTGTGAGTCAGAGCTCTCTTTAACTTTGAAGGGTTGTATCAAGAAGGCACCTCCATGCAGCTCTGCAAAAAAAGAAACTGGCTCTGATTTGACCTCTTCTAGGTACACAAATAAATTGGGACATTCTGAGATTATGGGAAAAATTAAACAACTCTAATTCTTAGAGGACAATATTGAGGAGCGTGTTTGTTTGGGGAAAGGATTTTTATTTTCAGAGAAGCGTGATACACTTTTACCCCAAGTAATTTCATCATGTTTCTGATGATATTTTAAAGTTTAAGAATGCTATGGTTTGGAGTATTTTTTCTTAATTTTGCCTCGTTTTATGTAAGAATTAAAATATGTAATTAATGTAACTCTTTCCTCTGTCTAGTTACATGTCTTATCTGTTTGGATCTTTCAAAGCCAAGGCAGAAATGGGAGCAGAATTCATTAACAGATCAGGAAATTAGAATTGATAAAATGACCAGTTGACAGGCACAGCAGGAGGTAGGTGTACCAGAGTGATTAGCAAAGCTTTATATTTACTAGGTTTCAAGTTTAGGTACCATATCAGTGTGATGGGCTGTTTTTTGTTTGTTTGTTTGTTTGTTTTGTGGTTTTTTGTGGGAAATGGTGTATTTACCTTCCTTATCTTTCCTTTAAAGAAAATTCTATACATAATTAGAAAGGTCTTTTAATCCATACTCTTTCCAGTTCTGGAAACCAGGCCAACCACTGAGATCTCTGTGTTACAGGTTTGAACTGAGCTGTTCAATCCCACCCCTGTAGAGCTGTATGTGCCAAATGCTTTATTTTTGGAAGGAACATACTGGCCATAGTTCTTTGTGCTTTGCATCCAGCTAGATCCTGGAAGAACAGCCCCCTCAGGGAGCCCTAAGGATGTTTGATGTAAGTAGGAGCTGTATGTTAACCTGCCTGGCCTTAATCCTTACACTGCATATACACAATGCTTTAATTTTTATTCACACACACTCTGTAATGGAAATAATATGACAGTAATGAAGTATTTTCTTTGGGCTTCTATTGTTGAATCATCCTTGAATATAACTTGCCAGAGGTTTTATTCTCACCTGTTTTAAGTGGGTGAACAGAATTTTGCTTTATGAGTGTGTCTTAAACATCAGTCATTTCAATTTTTGTTAACTGTCATTTCTTCCAATGCTTGATTCCAAGGCATAGAATTTATCATACAGCAATATTCTTTAAGGACTGAAAACTTTTCCTGCTGGGAATTAGCCTGGATGGGGCTGTGTGCTTTCCAGTGACCACAGTGTGTGATCACCAGGTAATGTTTTGCTCTGAGCCAGCCAATGTTACAGCCATGAGGGATGGGACAGCACATTCTGCTTTTGTGTCTGAGCTGCCAAAATGTTCCTTAGCAGATCTTTACTTACCTCACTAACCCATCAAATTTCACTGGGCATGGGATTTGTAGGTTTAATATTAGAAGGAATTATCAGTTTTGTGAACTTCGATAGAACTTTGCACTGTGTGTCTGCTGGAATGAAGAATACAATCCAATAGGTGATTAAATGAGCACTCTTCTTTAGTTCAAAGTGCTATTTAAAAATGCTAGGTGTTTTCACAAAGTAAACCTAAAGTATTTGGAAATCTGCACCTCTGAAATTTATAAGTGTAAGAAGGTAGGTGTTTGATACAACAATCTGTGCTTCCACGCTGATGTGGTTCTGACCCATTTTAACAGACCTTCAAAAACTACTTTTTATGTGAGACCTGTCAGTCATGGTGAATGACTAATGAAGCAGTGGTGTTGGTGTCTCAGTATTATACAGACTGTGCTGTTTAACAGTGGTGTTCAGTGCTTTGAGAGGTGTGGGGGAGAAATGCACATGTTATTATATGGTGTAAGAGTTCTACTGTCATCACATTGCAAGGGTTCCATGTTGCTAGTTTCGTACCTCCTTGATGTTTCTTGTAGGCAGCTCCTCTAGGCACTGACTCATCCTTGCAGTAGTCAACTGACTCCAGTCCCCTCAACCAACCAATCCACTCTTTTATAACACTCTTCTGATTGGCTACAGGTGCAGCCTGTTAAAATCAGGCCTGCTCCTAATCCCTAATAATTGGCTCAGCTGCAACTCTTTAGGGGGTAAGATTAGTTTCTATACTACCTTTATTTACTTATGTTCTATCCCCCTACATGCACATTTCTCAGTTACAGATGAACCTGTACTCCTGTGCTTCACCAGTGCTGCTCGTGTACAGAACTAAAGTTTGTGTACTGAAAGGGATGGTGTTCTAATCTTAATCTAAAAATCTTGACTCCCTTTCATACTGAAGTGTTTTGTGTTATGCTTTTCCTCAAAAGTCATGGTGACTGTAGCAGAAGATCTGTGTTGATACTATTTATTTAAATCTGTCATTTGTTGGCTTCTTAGTTGGGTTTTGTCAGATAAATCTGTTGTGTGTGCTCACAAAATCACAGAACCTTGAACTGCTCTGCCCTGAGGGTCAGGGCTGCTTTCCTGCTCCCAGGCTGGGTGCCTTGACTCTCAGCTCAATATCCACATGAGGCTCCGGGATCAGCAGGAGCTGCTGCGTGCCCCACCCTGGGGCCCAGCTTGGATGAGCAGGGAAGCAGGGGGAGCACCAAGAGACAGTGGGGGCAGCAATGCAATTTCACTTTCAGAACTTTATGCCAGATCTGAATGGTTGGTTTGCATTAATACTGAATTGTTTTAAGCCAGATAAGCCTTTAGCCTTTTCTAAATAGTTCTCACTGTCTTCCCTATCTCCACTGGGCTTTTTTTTTTCAGTTTTCATGCTTTATTTACATTTAGTCAATTTAATTGCACATGGTTTTAGTTCTCCTTAAATGTGGAGATTGAGAGGAGCTACATTTTTTTTGATAGATATACACACAAAATCCATAACCATATTCTTTTACAATTCATTCATTAGTGTAATGTTTAATGCTTCCACAAGAGGCAAAAGATAAACATCATGTAACTCAGGCACAGAAAGAAAAAGCAGTTTTTACAGACATCTTTTTAGACTTGGATTTTAACTAGGCAAAGAGAACAGAAATGTTTACCCACACATAAAGAACAATTATATGAGACCATAAGGTGGCTCTGGGCTGTGAAAAAAAAATGTATTCTCCAGTAGCAGAGCAAATGCTTTAAGTTTGCTAAAGTAACAGAACAGAAAGAAATGTTCAGGTGGATAGGTTGTAAACATCAAATAACCATAACTAACCATTTCAGGTTGAAAGTATAAAATGCTTTTCAACCAACAGATTTAAGGAAGCCTTGAATAACATTTGAACCTCTCTCCTAATGAAGTAAAGAGCAAGTAGGATGGTCCTCCATCCTGCAGCAGTACTTACCCAGTTGCCACCTGCAGTGATGTTCTTCCAGCCCCTGAGTCAAACCAGCTGTGTTCTAACCAGGTTTGACCTCAGCACAGCTGGGGGGATCAGCCACTGCCCTGTCCTGCACTGGTGTCTGTATGCACAGCAGTGATTTGGGCTGCATCTGTCTTTTCATTCCAGCCACAGCCTGAGCCCTCAAGGTTACTCTGAACAGCCTCACATTAGCACAAAAGTGCAACTTTAAAAAAACAAAACAAGGCAAAGCTTAAGAACTGAACTTGGCAATCAGTAACATTTGCCCAATTAAAGGGTGACCAGGAGAAATGTAGTAGTGGAAGCTTGAAAGGATGTCTGTTTATATTTCCCCAAATAAAATGCTCTAAGCCCAAATTCCCTTTGAAAGCAGCAGACAAGAAAGCACAGAAAGCAGAACTTGTGGTCATGATCACTTATGTGTTACTGTGGTTATTGTCAGAATCACAGTTACTGTCCATTCACTGAATATGCAATCCAGTTGTTTTTTTTTTCAATAACAGCTACAGACCTATTAGAACCTGAGGTAAGGAAAGCTGAAAATGTATTAAATATATACACAAATTTGGTGTAATTTTAAGGAAACTAAAAAAAACATGTAAGCGACAACAAAAGCAGCACTAATAGGTGAAACTACCCAAGTAAAGCAATGTTCATCAGATGGAAATACTTAAAACTGAAATTTTTCATACCAAGCATGTTGCTTATTTAGCCTGGATGCAGATGTTTTTCCCAAATAATGTTATGTTGATAACAGTTTATTAGGAAGTTGTACTGATGAAAACAAGACATTTGCATTTGATGCAGCTGAACAGCTTAAACCACTTTCTCAGACTTCATCCTAAACAAATGACACCAATCCTGAGACTGCATTCTGTGAGCTGCTAAAGTTCCCAACAGTGAGGCTGACAGGGGCTGCTGACAGAACTTGGGAATATTTTATTCTCATACAGCTGGACAGCATAATGTGGTTTCACATGATTTTAGGAGTAGAAGGAACACAAAATGTGGCACATTGCAGTCATTAGGCTGGGGCACTGAAGAGCAGAAGTCAAATTCCCATCACCTGTCTGCAGCCCTGGTTTTGGATGAAAAGCCTCTGCAATCAGTGCAGCTCCCTCTGCATAACATTGGCTAACTGTGATGCTAAGTGGATGGCCAGAGCTCTCCCTCTTGTGCCTTGTACTCCTCTCAGAGCAGCCTTAATTCCAGGCTGATTCCTGACATCTTTAGGTTTATCTCTCTCTTGGGGTGTTATTGCAAGGCTGCACAGCTATAGGAGGCGATAAGGAATTCATCCTTCCCCGACTTTAGTGCCATTTCCTTGCTCAGGAGAAGGGCCTGGCCTAGGAAATAGAAGTGGCACAAGACATCTGGCTGAGCACAACATGCAGGGCTCAAAGTCAGGTGAACCTTGATGGGCTAGTATCAGTTACTGGCTTTTTATGCATTAATGCTGAATGCCTGTTTGAAGAAGCCCAGTGTCCCTGTGCAGGATCTTAGAGAGCAGGGGTCTAACCCTGGGCTCAGACCTGCCTCAGGGACTGCAGGCCTTTGAACTGAGTTGCTCTGCTGGACTCACAGGCATCCACACCCTCTGCTTCTGCAGCCTCGAGTCTTTTTTGGTGTGAAACTGTGTGCAGCTTCTACAGTACATAGCTGCCATCATGTTATCACCTTTAATCCTTTCTGAAGTACTGTGTCATAAAGATGATGAAACCGAAAGAAGGCTGAAAGTGATAAATACTCCAGTAGCTGTATTTTACTAACCACTTCCTCATAAATAAATAGTTTAACATAACATACCATGATTTGAAATGACAGATTTCAAGTGGGCTGGCTTCTGTATAAATAGACAGCTTGACTTCCCATTCAGCTGTAGTTGACTAAAATACAGACTAAAACAAATGTGTAAAAATATGTCAGAAGTAGGACCAGAACCAGGTCTGGCATTTCTACCACTGATTCATAAGAACACTTCCCTTTTTCAAGTAAAAAAATTCTCTTTACATGCAACCAGAATTATCTGCATAAATTTCTAAGTAATTTGAACGGGCATATCCACATATTCTCATTACAAAGCAATAAAAAAGTCTTCTCAACTTTCAAGGCAAAATTTTCTTGATATAATTGGACTCATTACAATCTATAATAGTGATTTTGACATGATGTTTTCCATTTGCTAGATTAAAAAGCATTCATCTGCTGTTCTTCACTGACATCATACATAACAACAGGAATTAATTAGTCATTGAACAAGATTACCCGATGTTGGCTTTTCTTGTTTTCCAATGTAACTGCTGAAACATTGAGTTAAAAACTGTGTCAGAACACCTTCCAGAATGAAAGGGTAGCCTCAAAATTCTGCACCCCATAAAAAATGCTAATGAAAAAAAAGGGTTAAACTTAAAAGTGTTAAAAGCCATGACTGGTATTGGGACTTGCAGGACCAACCCAGGTGGGTGCATGCTGTCAGCATCTGCAGGATCTTCAAGTGCACAGCACAGCTGCTCTACAGATACTCTCTCTGGTTTCCCAGGCTACACAGCAGGGCACAGTTAAGACAGTATGAAACAAATAGTACATGATTCTGAGTTTGCATTTAATATTTACAGCAATCTTAAAAAGCCTGATGTTGGTAGAAACTGAAATCTTTGTAACGAGAATAACGCAGTAACAGGTGACGGCAAACACTGTTTACCTTCCACAGATACTCCCTTTGTCTCTGTACTGTTCAGTTATGTCTCTGTAGCATCAAAGACAGGTGGTTTGAGGTTAATTAGCATCTTATCCTGCTTAAGAGGAACATATCCTGGTTTCTCTGAGTTTGTTACTACTTGGCCAGAGTAGAAATATCTTCTGTTCTCATGGCATCAGCCAGGAAGCTGAGTTCATTGCACAGAGTCTCGTACCTGAAGGCCATCCGGATCTGGGCAACATTTGTCTTTCGAATGTCATTTCCTTCAGGCCCTTCCTTGCAATAATTCACCCCTAAGAATTTCTGCTTTTCCTGTGAATGGGATTAAAAGTCAAAAGGAAGAAGTCAGTTCAACTGCTTTGACTTATTGCAGAAATAAGTGTTAGCTGAATGAGTCCAGCACAAGTGAAAAGAGCAGTTTCAACCAGCTGGCCGTTGAACTCTTCCTCAGAGTCTTAACCAGTTTAGGAGATTTTAAGGCCAAAGTTTATCCATATAATCACTGAAAAGTACACTCAGTCTGGCTTGCTAAACCCCTCTGTGTTAGTGTTCAGCCTTCACTGCCACATCTTGCATGTTGAGAGGGCGAAAAGAGGCTTAGGTCTCTTCTGTTGCTTAAATGTCACACAAGAGGAAAATGAGTAGTTGTCAGCAGGGAATACTGGAAGAAGCAACAGAATATACTCATGAAGCCCCTTCAAATACCAGTTCCTTCAGAGAAATGTTCAAAAGTGACACAGAAGAGAGAATGCTCTAAAGTAAGTCCTAGAGAAAGCCTTGGCTGTATAAAATCTTCAAGCCAAAAGGGAATTTAATCTAATCTGACTGCCTATCTAAACCAGAATATTTTCTGTAGTACTCCCTTTTAAGTAAAAAAACATGTCTTACTTATGACAGACAGTTTGTTTTTACTTAATGCTAAGACATGATGCAGAAAATCACTGGCAGAAGGATATCACCCAAATAATTAAAAGTTTGTAACTGGAAGGAGAACTGAGTATAAACAGATATCTGGTCTCTCTATGTATTTTAAGAATTCCAAAACAAAGCTAATGGGGAAAAGTAATATTAATACTTTGCTTGTAATGTAAGACTGCATAGCAGATAGTTTGTGACTATTTATGGAAAAGAGGACAGAAATGAGCCCAAATCCATCACTCAGCACCTGCTATTCAGTGCTCAGACTATTGACTTTTGGGTTTCTACTTGCCTTAATATTCACAGGAGAGGTTTTCCAGCCATACTTACCTTATCTGACAATCCACTCTGTAGAACGCTGTTTCTTGCTATTTCACACAAGTCACACGTGCTTAGTTTCCACACCTGGGCTGCAATAGCATATTCTTCCATGAGAGCTTCCTGCAGCACCAAAATACATTTGAGATTAAATTATATGTAAATAAGATATAAATGGGGATACGTATTCATTACTAGTAAGGATTTTATACATGCTCTTTAGACAGCTGTGAAAAATTAGAAGTTTGAAACTTTAAAATCACAACTACCATGAAAAGAAGTGTTAATTTCAAATTTCCCAAGGACTACTGGTTAATAATTAATAGGCACTGGGTATCCAGTTAGCTTAGTCTAAGAAATTGCAGCCTGCAGTCCAGATCCTTGGAGGCATTTCTTAGGCAATTCCAAAGGAGCCCCCATGGTACACAAACCCCCTGGAGCACTCAGTTGTAAAGTCTGAGTGATTTTGCACATGGACAGGTAGCAGGACAATTTCTCCCTCCAGCCCTGCCCCGAGGGGCGGGCGGGTGTGGCCCCGGCGGGCTGGCCCAGCCCAGGACCGTGCAGGCTCCGTGTGACACCACCCGTGTCCCGGGCTGGCGGCAGCTCCGTGTCCCGGGCCAGCAGCCAG
>NW_005054416.1:757599-760174 GCF_000277835.1 Geospiza fortis | reverse complement strand
CATTCCTGTCCTGCCTGCCCACCCAAGGGCAGGAGTCTGTTCCAGCTCACTGAGCAAGCAGCTCGGGTGTCATCTTTAGATTCCACATCGTGTTTTTGTTATGTACTTCCCCAGACTTATTAGAGTAAGGAAACTGGACTTTCCTGGCACTCTAGAGGATTGTTTATGAAGGCTCAAACCTCCCTTCAGCCTCATCCTTCATTTTATACTTCAACAGCCAACACTGGAGAGGCAAGAGTACAAAAGAAACATAATTAGGAAATCAGACATTTCCTTCTGAAGCCTAACAGTGAGTAGTAGACAGAGAATGAGGAGGGAGAATGAATGAAGTGACTGAAAGACATGACACTATGTCCTAAGCAATGAAATAAAACAGCTTTCAGGTCATTCTGGACCCTTGTGGTACTGTTGCCAAATTCAGAGCTGGTGCTTTTTGCAATTCCTACCTTTGTGTAATGAAACTGCATAGGATCATCTGTGGAGAGGGAGACGTGCAGGCCCTTATGGAGAAATTCCCGTAGCGGATTTTTGGAGTACTCCAGGAATAGGCTGTTGTTACTAAGTGGGGACATAGCAATGGGTATTTGTGCAAGATAATACAGATACTGGAGGACAGGACTCTGAAAAACAAAACACAGTCAGCATTTAATGGTACTATGGGATAACGAAAAAGAGAAGGATTTCCCTTGGATAAAATGGAAACAGCAATACAGGGGGAAGACTAAGATCAAAAAAATTAGGTTGACCATGACTTCTCCAGGAAATATTTAAAAGTCTGAATTTTATATCTTACTGATATTTATAAAAATAATTTATGTTCTTAAATATAGTCTGTTTAAAAATACAATTATTAATATAACTGTAGATTAGTAAGTATATATATGACCATTATGGGCATTGCATTTGATATTAGCTGCATACCTTCCCCCAAAACCTGAAAGTCACAGAAGATAAATGGGGAAGAACTGCTAAGCAATTTTTTATTTCTAAAGCTCCAGTCCAATAGATAAATTTTAGGAGCAAAAGAAGTTTTAAGTTACAAAAAGTCATGTGTTGCTGTTGTACATAATAGAAATAATCTGTGATCACGTCATCTTTATGACTGTTTTGCCTTAGCCAACCTATGAACCTCACAAGTGCCTTTATTACTGTTACTATTATTAGTACCTGCTATGCCATCTTATCACACCAGACCACGCAGGAGAGAGGGAAGAGGAGAATGCTTTGGTCACACACCGCTTTAGTGCTACTCTGAGTCTAGTTTTATGAATTATTATTCTTGAGCATAGTATTGGACATGATTTTAGGTATATTTTTTCTTTGTTGTTGGTTATGTTGAAAAACACTGAGAATTTTCCAGCACTAACCAGAAAAAAATCACTTATAAGGGAACTCCTGAAAAATTATAGTAAACTCAGTACAAGTCTGCCACCCACTGACGAATTATTTTAATTATGAAACAGTGCCCTGAGGATGGGTTGAATGATGATTTTCATTAACTAATGTGCCAGCAATTACGGTATTTGTTCTGTCATAAAACATTTGTTCTATCTAAAATATTGTTGTGTCAAACAGCTATGTTGAATTTCTTGATCAAAATAATCAAATCCTTAAAGAACTTCTGAAAGAACCCTGAAGTACAGAAATGCCAATCAGAGAAAATGACCTTTGTCCCCATAGAGAAAAAATGAGAGCTTTCCTTAACTTCTTCTGGGACTAAACCAGGGAGCAGTAGCAAGTCTAAAGTTTTAAATTTTGTTCACATAATTTTAACTCTGCTTGGAGTAACCAAAAATGGGTGCTGCCAAGTCTTTGACATATCTGAAGAGCTGATCTTCCTTCCCTGTGAGGACAAAGCTGTCTTTTTGTAGCTTAAGAACAGGAAGTTCAGTTGAGCTTATTTATTTCATTGAATCATGAAACTGGTTTGTAAAGGACCTTAGAGATCATCTGGTTCCAACCCCCAGCAATGGGCAGGGGCTAGACCAGGAGGCTCAAAGCCTCATCCAGCCTGGCCTTGAACACTCCCAGGGATGGGGCGTCCACAGCTTCTGGGCAGCCAGGGCCTCATCACCCTCACAGTAAAGAATTTCTTCTCAATATCTAATCTAAACCTACTCTCAACTCCCCCTTGTCCTATCACTACCTGCCCTTGCAAAAAATCCCTCTCCAGGTCTCTTGTAACCCCCATTTAGCTACTGGAAGGTGCTCGAAGGTCTCCCTGGAGCCTTCACTTTTCCAGGCTACACAAGCATTGGGGTAGCCTTTCCTTACAGGAGAGATGCTCCAGCCCTCTGAGCATCTTCATGGCCTCCTCTGGACTCCCTCCAGCAGATCCATGTGTTCTGGTGTTGGGGGGGTCTGGGTGGAGTTTCTGACCAAACTGAAGAGTTACTTGTGCCTTGCTAAGAAAGTGAGTTAATGAAAAATGTCCATTTGGTGCCTACTGTTTAGTGATAGATATCTGAGCACACAGTGATTAGTTTAGGAGCAATACCTTCTTCAGGAGCAATCCATGAGAGATGTTGTCTGCTGTCAGAAAGGCAGAAACAAGGTGTGTGATAGACCCAGCTTC
>NW_005054416.1:755262-757579 GCF_000277835.1 Geospiza fortis | reverse complement strand
CCCTGAAGAGATTTAAAGCAAGTTTCCCTTAACAGAAAGCACTGCTCTTTATCTATTTGGTATATAACTGCCAGTAATATGTGGATTTAAAAAGAAGAAAATTAAGTTACATATTCTCATACAGTTTGATGTGACATCTACCCAGGCCTGCCTGTATTTGGCTGCTCAAAAGGGCAAGTCCCTCTATCCAAGCTCCTTCTACCACCAGACATATTTGTGTCTTCTTGCCTTCCCCAGTTACATCTCATTTAGCAACTGTCTACCCACTGAGTAAAAGCTACTGAATGGATTTCAGTGGAGTGAACTGACAGATGGAAAATTCAGTAAACCCATGCAACCTGTGGCTGCAGAATTCCTGGTTCAAAATGAGGGAAGAAGGGGAAGAGTGCCAAGAGTTAGCTAACAGTATCTAGTGTGATCAGAACCTGCCATCTCACCAGGTGTAGTGTAGCATAAAACCACACCTTCAGAAACAGAGGTGGTCTAGGAATGTTAGTTATTCACACCAGACTTCCACTGTAATTTCTAGAATTACTGAATTATCACCTGCATTAAAAGTGATGCTGGGTTTGAGGTTATAATGGGCCCTGTTACTTAGTGCAGACAAATGTCCCACAAGTATTTGGAGATGTTCAAAACACAATTTCAACAAAGAGTGTTAGAATATAAGACAATTCTAGGGTGGAAGTTGGTAACATTTCTCCTGATGTGAGGATGTAATCCATCCTTGCTGATATTACCAAAGATATAAAACAGTCTTGTCAGGGCTGTGTTGAATCAAGAACTTAGATTAACAGGGTGACTTAGTGACTCATTGGTGAGTTCTGTCAGTATCTCAGTTGTGAAAAGTATTTAATGATTATCTGGGGGCATTTAAATACAGTAGTCAAAATGATCTTGAGGTAAAAAAGAAATGCATTAGTTCTGGCAGAATCTCTCTTTGGAACAGAAAAAGCACATAGACTACAGAGAATGTAAAGGAAGTCAGGAGAAAAGGATGACTTTCCTGCAGCTACCTGCTGTGTGTCCTTTCCATTATAGAATTAAAACTAACAGCTACACCTGATTGTTGCACATATGAGGTAGTTTAAGGTGGGTGTTTGCATTATGAGTTTTGATCAAATAGGATGATAAAAAATGCTTGAAGTAGCAGTGGGAGAGAAGAAATAACATTTTGAATGCTAACTTGGATAAAACTGTAAAATGACAAATCTGTGCACCTTCTATAAGAAAATCCCAAAACGTTTTCTAAGTAACTAAAATAATCTAAATAATGAAATGAAGTGAACCAAATCCTTTCAGGGTAAGTGATGACACTCTCACACTAGTGGATAACCTCACTGTGCCTCAGCTGGAGTTGTGCAGGTCAATGAGTCAGCTGCAAATTTAGCAATATTACCTCACATTGAATTTCAGGCTTTCCTGAGCCTGATGCCAAAATCTGCTCTGACAGGCTGATGTCACATAGCTCCCTCCATTACTTGCCCAGACATTGGTCTCAAAAGTATTAAACTGAGTCAAGAAGCCTGCTAAAGGAAGTTAGCTGGATGTGCAGTTTGTAATTGTGTCCTCCTTGGTCTGTCTCTGAATGCAGCAGCCCCTAAGCCAGTGTGCCACAATATTACTTTGTGTCTCTTAAATTACCAGGAGATAGCCAGGCACCAAGAGGCAGGTGCATTGTATTTGGGAATCTGCTGCAAAGCCAAGCAAAGGTCAGTGAGTGGGTTTTGTGGGGCTCCTTCTTTTGTTTCGTTTGGTATATGCAGCTTTAAGGAGTTAAAATACCCCAAAATACACAAAAATATCAAACCAAGATATTAATCTGATGCCTTTACAGTTTCTCAATTTTTTGTTTGAATTAATTCTATCATTAGTGTTTTCAAAATATCTCAAGTACTCAACTCTAAGTAATTCAAAATAACCCTTGCTTCAGAAGATCTGTAATCCAGACGCTGACATTCTGAGAGAAAGATACTGATTTCCTGGGAGCTTGTAAAATACAAAAGTGTCTACTTACCTTCTAAGATTGTTTAGCAACATGATGTTGACATACATATAATACAAATAATAGCTATATGGGGGATTCTTCTCACTGGTCCAGAGGTCAGGGTTAAGGCTCTTGTCAGAGAACATATGGCCACTGTGTTTGGATTCATCATCCACACTGTCAAAGCCAGTCACCTAGTAGGAAAAGAAATTCCCAGAACTAAGGGGCTTCAAGAATCAAACTTCAGTGCCACTTACTCTTGCTTCAGGACTTGTTTGAACAAGCATCCAGTCCCTCCTCCTTCATTTCCATCCCTATTCTAGCAGTCCT
>NW_005054416.1:750681-755222 GCF_000277835.1 Geospiza fortis | reverse complement strand
TTGTCAAAGTTTTACCCATTTTTTTTCTCCAGAGACAAACAGGAAGCCCAGGTGCACAAAAGCCTTCAGGCTCTTGTGGGGGTTTACAGAGCTGTAAAACTCCCTAAGATCCAGACTAGAATCCTTTGAACTCACCTGCTGTCTTTGATAAGCAGCTGAAAGCAAGAGGCTCCCAGCAAACCTCAGAGCTGTGATCTGAGGCACACTCAGGAATGTCTGTGTTAACCCTGTCCTAGCAGCTACATCTCACTTCTCTCCTGAGGTCCACCACAGTGTACACAATGCTTCCTTCCAGCTGCCTCCTTCTTGGAGACCAGTTCAGCAGCAGCTCAAAGTGCCCATCCTGGATGATGATGGACAAGAGCATGCAAACGTTTGTGGTCATTAATGAAAGGACAAATAAATAGCTGCTGAGCTGTTTCCGAGGAAATAAACAGGTTATGTGACAATAGGACTTCACACAGACTTGTGCTAAATTATGTGTCAAGGCTTTGAAGCAATAATAATACAAGCAATCTGTGGAGAAGGAAACTTTTCTAGTGTATGGGAGCAGAAAAAGAGCAGTAGAGGATCCATTTCATATGAGAAAGAAAACCCAAACATGCTAACATACTTACATATTTGAGGAATAGGTGCAATTCTTTGTGGTCTTTGGGATTGATTGTTGCTTCAAATAAAGGTACAAAGATGTTCTCCAACATCTTCCCAAAGCTAGGCAGAATATTTTTGGACCTAAATATGTCACTGAAGGGGAAAAAATAGACACATTCTTTAATAAGCTTGTATTGTCCTTCACTTTTGTATTTTCTGTTATTTGTGTACATTCTAGAGCTTCAGTTCCACTAGGATTCACAAATTTAAAGTTTATGTCAGGGCAGATTGTCTCTGTGCTCTGTTTCCTGCACTGCCTGGCACTCTGCTTCATCCAGGCTCTGCTGAAGCTTTCAAGTGCTCCAAAAATAGAGACAGGGGCAGATGCTGCCTCAGAGCAGTGACCCTGTCCTTCACAGACATCCAGTTACTACCAGGGGAGATAATGAGCCACCTCTCATGAAGGATTCTGTTTCCTAAAGCTGTAACTATTCCAAATGAAAGCAGAATGCTGTGCTCTGATGAGCCTTTCAGAAAAAATGGATAAGTACTTCCATGTGCCACTAGGTGCACGGCTTATTCCAAGTTCTGACTGTGCCATGCTTGTCAGAAATTGCTATGTAAGAAATTAAAGGAGAGAAACTTTCTCCCCAGTGAAAAGCACACTCTCGGGGATATATGTGACTGTGACAGCTCCTTCTCTACTCAACCCCAACTGTGACATTTCAAAACATGAAGTTCCTATTAAGTCTGACAAAATTATCAGGGGGAGACTGTATTACAACACACAGTATTGGAAACAAAGAAATAAAGTCCCAAAGGAAGCTTAAAAACTGAAAGGATCTGACAAGGATTTAAGTTGGGAAATCATCAGTCTGGGTTGTTTCCAAGTTCACTGTCATTTAGTCACTAAACTTGATGATAACAATTTGACAGAGCATTTTCTACTCCTTCATGGAATTCAAGAGTTGATTTATTCTTATTACTAAATTGTATTTTAATTGGCCTTTGAATGCAGCTTGATTTCACCCAGTTGTAATTTTTGGTTTCAATGTCTTCAGACCTACAAATAATTCACAGTAGTTTTGAATAGCTTCATAAAGAGTAGATTAAATCCCCATGTCCTGTCTTCCACCCCCAGACTGTCAGGAAAACTGCATCAATGGTCAAAAATAAATCTCCCAAGCTATTGCTTATAAATAGAGTTACAGGACAGCTAATAAGCCATCTAAATATCATCAGAAATTAAGTCAGTGGTATGATTTCAAACTATTAAGATTACCAAGAGCTCCTGATTACTTACTAGATTCTGGGAACCTGAATTATCCAGCGCATATTAGGGGAATAAACTTTATGCTTAATGAACCATTTTGCCAAGTTCAGCCATTCATCTGGAGACCGTCCATAAATGGATAAGCGGGGTTCTGTGTACTGGTACTTACTTTCTTCTAGTTCACGGGCTACTTCCTAGTAAGTAATAAATATATTTGCTTTAATATGGACACTGAGATCATTTACAGCTAGAAATATATTTATCATTGCATTTTCCTCAGAGCAGACATAACTGTATTGGCACCATTTAAAGATAAAGGGAATCTCTTGTCATTCAATCCATTGTTTTATTTTAGACATCTAAATACTCTACTGGCAAGCTAGCTCAAATATCATGTGAGTATAACTTAACTGTACATATAACTGGGAATAACTCTAACACCTCCTTTTGGAGGACAATGTTCTTCTGCAGTCATTACTAACACCTTTGTCAGACCCACATTTAAGACAAATAAATCAGAATTAGACTATTTAAACTACAGCAAACATCTACATAAAATACACAGAACAATGGAGAATTTGACTCACAATCTGTGGTAGCAAGCAGTTTTACAGCAATTAATTTTAGACAATACTTCTGTATATTCAAGAAGAGCTGACATCTACTACATCACAAAAACTACTAATTTTTTTGTTCTAAGAAATTAATTTGAAGTCTGTTGCATGCATGTGCAGATGCAGATTTATGCAGAGGCACTTTCCTAGCTCCTCCTTCCCTAGCAACTATCAGTAGCCAACTAAACCCTAACAAAATACTAAACCAGTTGACACTCAGCTTCTCTCCATTAGTTTAAAACTACCCACAACTAAGCTTTGAACTCATACACAGCTTATGTGTACATTTCTACCTCATAAAACTATTCAGAAAGCAGCAGGAACTGGCTTAGCAGAGGTTCTCCTCTGAGGAATTGCTGGAGCAAGCCCAATACTTGGAATCACTTCCACCATAGTGTTAGGTCTGTATGCAATTATGACTGTATGCAATTATGACAAATCTATTACAAACCTTCATTTCTCTACAGCTGGAAAAGCTTGAAACTTATTTACCTTGACCATACGAGCAAAATATTCACCACCAATATAGTTCTCAGTCTTCAAATACAAGTCCCTCAGCTCACTGGCACCAACTGGATTGTACTTGGAATTGAATTTGTCAAATCGATGGAATGTTTGACGTCCCTGGAGGAGGAAAAAAACCCAAATAACCATAGTTTTAAGAACGCACAATAGTTCATAAATCAAATTGCCCAGCATTAAAAGGCACAGAAAAGAAAAATTCTGTGATAACTTCTTTCAAACATGCACTGTAATGCATGAAGTCAAATTCTGATTTAGTAAGTTATCATGCAAACATTGTAGGAACTAGAATTTTACAATTGGAAAACTTAGCTTTTTCCCATTTGTTTGGTCATTTCACTAGACTTACTGCATGGACATCTAAAGAGTCTACAGTGAGGTCATAGGGGTCCATGTGAAGACTTTCGAAGACTTGCTTTAAAGTCATCTTCTTGCCTTTTTTCTCTGCAACAATCCTGTCGGGCTCCGTTTGATAGGTGTGCTTAATAAACCTCAGTAAGTGCTTCTGGTTCATGCAGGCAGCAGCATGGATATGAGTGTCAACCTGAAATCAAAAGGTTATTTATGCTTATCATCTATCTACATAAGACTTAATTAGCAAAGTATCTATGTCACTGACAACCGTAAAGCCTTCTAAAATATTCCTTAAGCAACAAAGGGTTTAGTGCCTAAACAAATCAAAATGTGTTAGAACCCTGAGATTTTGATTTTGGTTGAATAATTCAATAAGCAGAACTGTAAGTAAAGTAGCCCTCAATTAGCAGCTTCCTATTTAAATAGGAACATTTTCAACAACATTCTAAGCACTAATCACTGACCCTGGGTTCAGATTAAACTTGATACTTCCTTAAAGGACACTCTGACCCTTTAATATCCTTTTACTTCATTAATGAATCAACAATGCCTCTCTAGTTAGACACTGTGGTTATAACTATCCTCACTGACTGAAGGGACTTGGAATTCTCAGCCATTTCCAAAAGCAGAAGTCTTTTTTTTTCAATGATACTTCAACCATATGAAACATCTTAGGTTACTAGTACTGAAGAATATTCATCTGAGATTTTTGCCACCATTTTTTCCAAGTTTAATTATAATACAGCAACTCATAATGCTGACAGATGTTTTTGTTAGACATCTCTTCACACGCTAAGGGAAGTGCAAATTCACAGAAGGGCTGAGAGTACTCCTTCAGGTTTTGTTAAAAAAAAAGTATTGACCGGTCTTCTTTGCTTTTGCTCAGAAGCTTGCACTGCTACCTGAGCAGCCTGTATTGGAGCACAAACCAAAGAAATAACTCACAAGATCTGGGGGTTGGTTGTCATGTAAGTTTTCCCTGTGTAAGTCCTTAGTTAACACTAAAAGAACTTCTCAAATAAACCAAATACTCTGATAAGCCAGCTATAAGGAGCCACTGAACTTAAATGTCTGAAAGGACTCTCATGCAGGACTCCTCTGTCCAGGAAACTGCAAACATGGACAGGAACAAAGCGAGCCCAACACATTCCCCTTTGTGCAGTGACTGCAGTTTCACATTCTGCCAG
>NW_005054416.1:733224-750638 GCF_000277835.1 Geospiza fortis | reverse complement strand
TTGGCACCTGGAGTCATTTTATTTGCATGTTATATATACACAAGTTGTTGCAGCTTCACTCTGTGAATGTCAGTACCATAAATAAAGGCCAGGACATAAAACTGAATCCTAAACATTTAATTGTTAATCACTGTCTAATTCAAATATACCAGACACATTAAAGCTAAATGAAAAAGCAAGAAACATATTGCTGTCTCAAAGTACAGAACAAAGTACATTATTAATGCAGAGGAAACAATGATGTGTATAAACAGTAAACACACCTCTACAAAATGTATTCTCACTCTCCTCAGAGTACTTGTATAGATATTTGAGCCCAAGTGCATTTTATACATGTGCTTACTCAGGTTAATAAACCTTCTCTGGGTTAGGCACTAATGTTGTTTACTGTAAACTCTTCCTTGAGCAGTGAAATACTACCAGGCTTGGTCAACTTGTACAGTGAACAGCAGTTACCAGGCTTTAAATGCTAATGAAAAGCAAATCATAAACAGAGAATACAGGTGCAGGGACCCTGAAAAAGTGTAGTTTACTGAATTTCAGAATGCAGTGATTGCAGTGGTGGCTCAGCTACTGGAATTAATGAGTCTTGAAAAAAGTCGGAACAAACAAGACACAGCACTTCCTCCTTATGTAAATCAGCATGAATTCACTGCTGTTAGGAGGACAAGGATGGAAAGCAAGGAGGCTTTTTGTTTCTTTTGTTTGCTTGTGTGCAAAGATCATGTTGCTTTTAAAATCCTGCTTCCTGTTGAGAAATAATTCTCTGGAGTGTGCCTTTGCTGTTCAGTGAGCTCCTGTGACATCTTCTCCAGTCCCCACAAACACATCACACACAGCCTAGAGCTGAGCTAACCACAGTAGGTTTATTCTGAGAACAAAGATCTGCCTTTATATATTTACTTTTTTTTTAACCTCTTCCTCCTCCTTCAACCTAAACATACATATCTGCCAAAAGTTAAGACACCTTTCTGGAATCTCCTTCATGCTTTTTCCAGAGAATATTCACTACTTTAGCTACCTTTTTATACTACCCAGTATAATTTGACCTTTAAGAAAGCAGCAACTTCAGTAACAAAAAGTCATAGAAGACTGAAGTCTAAAGTCGTAAGAGTATCACACAGCTTTTCTTCTCTGTTGTATTTTTAGCATAAATGCAACTTTTTGGAAGGTTTTAAGGACTTGAGCTTTGAGCTACCCTAGCACATAGTTAGTTAGTGTGTATGCTCTTGTACATTTTTACCATGCAGGGTGCAATCCTACCTAAGTGAAGTATCTGAATACAGAATCCTTACGCAGAGCTCAAGTGGGCTGATTTGATTAGGCAGGTTATTGTCATTATTGTTGTTATTATTATGTGAAATGTTATAATGCTAAAATATTGTTACTAATTTTATTGCTATTTATTATGAAAGGCTTCTACTAAAACAATTTGAACAAACTGAATTCAAACAAGGCTGACAAATACCCCCTTTGCCTCCTTCCTGCTCCCCGAAAAAGACAAAGCCACTCCCAATTTAAGATGTTACTATTTTGTTCCTCATACAATACATAAAATAAGCTGATGCTTTTCTGGACCATGAGTAACACAGCCCCACCACAAGGTTTATTTGTTTCTATTTGCAAACATTCTCCTTCCATTTTCAAATTCACTTTAGTGCCATTCCAGCCCAGTTTCTCCTTAGCGGAAAAAAACCCCAGCTGCATTCCCTTAACCAGATTTCCTGTTGCACTGCTTATTGTCCCCTCCCCCAGTAGAAAACCTTTCTCTCAAGGTCACATTAACCTTCAGTGGAAAGAAAAACAGAATGACTGACAGAAGCCTGTCTTGGAACACAGTATTATACCTTCAGTGAACTCACCCTTGTAACAAACGGAAACAGTTGTTTACATAAAGGTTAAATTCTTGTAATTCCATCATTCAAGTGATGGTGGACATCAGCTTCCTTGCACTTAAAAGATGGTAGCATTCCCTTCACTCAGCAATTCTCCATGTAATGAAGCCAGGCTTTCTTTCTCTGCAGATTCCTACTGTGTACAATGTACAGGAGTTTTCACTGCCCTCCACATCTAACCAGCACCTGCCTCCCTCAGCCACTCTGCCTCCTCCCTTTTCTTCCTGCATTCCTTCTCTTTCCTTCCACTGTCACTCAGATCTCCACAAAAGCTCCATCTCAGATCTGTTTCATGGATGCTTATCTGTGCATATCACAGACAGTGCTGCACTGAATTGGGCATATGAGCTAGATTCAGAGTGATAAGTGATAAACACAGCAAAAAGAAATGCCAAGGCCAGCCCTTTCAATAACACTGAGCTTTTCCAGGGCATGGATTAGTAGTATCCACAGCTGTAAACTGCCACGTTTTCTAAACACATACACATTCATTTGTAAATACTTTTAACCCAATAGCTATGGGCTGCATGAACTGGACACTGAATCCTCTGCAGGCTGATGTGAAGGGGAATCATTCCTCGTCCCACTACTAGACTCCCTGCTCATCAATACATTCATCCTGCATCAGCTTTTCTGATAGGATGCAAAGCTTTGTACAGTGGGATTGATTTTCTCCTTGCAGTTCTTTAACAGGCATGAGAGGCAGAGGCAGAAAATACTATCCCCAGAGCTCTGCAGAGCTCCTTGGGAGCTTGTCTAATTCATATTTATGCCATGCAGAGCAACCCAGAAACCAGGAGAGATGAGAAGAGGATCCCTGCATACCCAGCTTCTTGTCTGGCTGCAGAATCCAACCCAAGTGTTTGTATTCACACAAATACAGAAATACACTGCTATGAAGAGAAAATCTGTTCTGTTCTTTTAATTACTAAAAGAAAGGATAAAGGAAAAGCTTTCTTTATGGTCTCAACAGAATTTTTGCATTATAATCACTGATGCTTTTACACCTGATTGTATTTTGTGCTCACTTGCAAGACTGAGGGTAGAGACAAGAATTTGCCTCAGCATCTCTGCAAGGCAGGAGGGGAGAAGCAGCACTCAGAGCTCTGAAAGCACAACAGCCAGCTTTGCTGCCAGCTGACAGTGGCAAGGCACCATTCCATGTCATGCTGAAGGGACATTCCCTTTGGATCTGATGCTAACCCCTAAGTCTTCACATTCACTGTCATTTTGGTTTATATGATGAAACTATTTCATCACCTAAGTCAGTTAAGTAGCTACTGGGGGAACAAAAGAAACCAAAAAAAAGCAAACTTAGAATGAATCAAAGCTCAGAGAAATTGAGGTATAGGTTCACTGTTCACTCACAAGGCTTGTAATCAAATGTTTAAAAAGCAGACACCTACTAATTTCATTCAGTATTTTTTGAGATCTATAGAATTTAGTAGCATTTAACCCCACTCTAACTTTCCTTCTTACAAGTACAACCAGTGGTATTTCAACTCTGTGGTCATAAAAAGCAGCTAGAATTTACTTCCTCTTTGTCTAACCAATAATTAAAAAAATAAAAATTCAGTTGCAACATCCTCATCCAATGGATGTCGCAGCAGCTGTTGCAATGACATTCAGTGAGCATTCAGCAGGGCTGTGAATGCAGAAACTGCATTCTCCCATGCACAGCTCCCCACACAAGGTTGGGCACCTGCACTAGTGAGCCTGCAGGCAGGAATGTGATATGTAAAAGTCACTGATAGGACATATCCTCAGGCCTGGTTTGCTGACACACTGAAATAGTGGCTATAGAAAGAAAGAATATCCAAAGAGGCTTAGGCTGGGATTTTTTCATCTTTAGAAACTGTATCAAAGCTATTTGCAGTGAAGGACACCTGCCAATTCCGTACATGGATATCCCTTACAAAGGTAGCAAATAATGTTAGGTAAAAAAATCTCTTGGCTTCACCAAAAAAAAAAAAAAAAGTGTCTGCTCTGAATTATCTGAGGCTGAGGCTGTTGGGCACAGAGGCCTACAGGAAGCCCTTCTCAAACAAACCTCACATATAGGACAAGACACCCTGGTATAGAAAGACAAACTCAGTTCTGAGTTTGTGTACCACAGAGCTAAACTCTTGTTCCTTAATTCCATTCTTCATGCAGGCAGTGCTATGTGGGCAATGTGTGTTGCCCGCACTTTGCTGTGTACCAGCTGGAGGACGTGAGGAATCCTGCTGATGGCAGACTCAAGAGTCTCCTCTAAAGTTAGTGTTTTCCTCACAGACAGCTGTTCACCTCCCGTGGAGAGCCAAGGGCAGCCAGCCACACTGTCTCACCACCTGTGGGTTCTTGTCTGTCTACAGAAATACCTGTGTCCTTAGTAAAGGGCAATTTTCCAGGTCCAGCTTGCAAAACTATGCAAAACATATCTTGGGCTGCATTCCAGTTAAGTTCAATATGCAAGATATAAACATGCATGTCCCTTATTTAAGATGAGCCTTATCCTGGGTTTTAAGAATAGATGATCTCACTGGAGGAGAACTCATATTAAATCAGGAAAAAAGTGGGGAAGGGGGCAGGAAGTAGGGGAAAACCAGTAATGTTTGGTTGTCATGCTAGCAATTAATCCTGGCCAGCCTTCTAATGCACCTTTCTAAATGCAGCAGTACACGTTCACTGACTGACCTTGCCACTCCATTCATATCTGTTCTAATTTTGCCATTTTCCATCCATTACTTTGGCTCTTTCATATAAGCAGATTGTACGAGGACCTCCACACTTGTGTCTGAGGGATGTGATACACAACTTCACCAACAGCCTTTGGGAAGGTGAATCCTGTTCCTTCTTTTCCTTGTGAGCAGTAAGCACTTAGGATTGACTTAACAGAGAGACATCTTGAAAACATAAGCTGAGAAGTGTGGCTTTCAAATGTTTCACTGCTGATACTGTTATTAGCAAGGAAGCTCTCCAGGGAAGTTACAGTTCCAAACTTTACTGGGGTTATCAAGACACAGGGAAAACAAGATTATCTGGGGGCTCACAAGAATTGTGTCTACAATGCAGTTTACTTTCCAGAAAAATACTACTTGTGAGCTTGCTTCATAAAAATACTTTAAGCAAGATGAACTGTGTGCAGCAGGAATTTCTCAAGCAGTACCTGGCAGTAGGCATGGTCTCTGGCACAGCAGAGCAGGCTGGTTCCTGCTCTCTGGAACATGCTCATTGCCAGAGGGGAAGCAACACACAATTTGGGCTTTTGAGCAATATGAATCCTTTTGTAGAGTGGCTTATTCAACAGCAGGTAATTAAAAAATAATTAAGATATGCCCAGAGACACTGAACATTTGCTTTTAGATCAAAAACTGAACTTAGCAAGTACAATCCTGTTAATTACAACTTCTCACTAATCAAACTGATTGTGGTAGTTGCCTAATCCACACCTCTGCGTGTTTCAGTCACCACGTCTTTTATTATTAAAGTCTCTGTCAGCTACTGAAGTGTTTTCTCTGAATGTGGCACGTAGCAAATGTCTTTCCAGGGTTATGCAAGAAAACTGTCAGGCTGGGAGCTGAGTCTCTGCCACTTGAGTGAATTAGCTGACAGATCTCCCATCCATACATTTAACAGTCAGAAGGGTGAAATCCATTAGAACTTACCTGACAACTCATCTGCTTCCATGCTCGTGATGGACTCTGGGACAGTTTATTACCAGAACACTAGCCAGCAAACACACTGGGCATTATAGGGAAAAGCCAAGGCGATTTTTTGATGAACTAGTGCTAACCAAAACGTAACAAAAAGGATTAGTAAACCCTGAAGTTGCAAAATAGAGAATTACCTCTTCCAGTTGTGTAGATAAACAATGCAAAATGGACCCAAGGTGGTTAAAACCACCAGCAACAATTGTGAAGAAATCTCACCTATCAAAATGAAGCAGTAACTCCAGTAACTTCCTCTCCACTTCAGGAAAGGGAAGCAAATGCAGCAGCCTAACACTGTTGCTTCCATGCTTTGAAGAGAACGCAGCTCCCTTGGCTGTGAATATGTCAGGAAATTAAATCAGCTCCTTGATTCCCCTACCTGTCTCCTAATTATAGCCCAGTGTATCTCAGAGGGAGCCAAAACTACAACTCAGATAATCTTTTTACTTAATATATCAGAGATTTTTTTTTACCAGATACTGATGGCAGCATGAACCCTCAGTTTAGTTTCTGTGGGAGGTCTTTTGACATGTATTTAAACATCTATTTTCAATATGAAATGAAATTATCATCTAAAATCTATAAGCTGTTCCTACTACTAGTCAAGTAGGATGTACCTACATGAAAGCAGAAAAATGCACTTGAATGTCTTTTGAGTTCATTAAAATTAACTAAACCTCCATAAGGATGTTTTTATTCATAATCCAAGTGAGCTTCATTTGTTTAACTCTGTTTCACTCTTTTAAAGCAATCTACACACAATTAAGCCCCTTTGATTCTGAATAAGTAAACAAATTAGTTTAGCATAATCCAATTAACCCACGCACATTCAAGTTCATTTTCCTGGAGAGCTCCCATGTAAAAAAACAAACATTCTTAAAATAACTTAATTCAGTTGAGTGGTATGCACATACTGCTTCGTGCATGTCATCTGCACCTCCCATAAGAAAAGCAAAACTGCTGGAACTCCTACTAAAAACAGTGTCATGACTTTAATCCTTGTCACACTTACCTTTCTCACATTATAAAAGTCTCGATGGGGATTACTCTTCAGTTCTTTAAATTCCGACATCTCATTTAACATCTCGTGTAAGCTAAATTTAGATTCTAAAAAGTTAAGCCTCCGATGACAATATGTTTTTCTGTAAAAGAAAACACAAAAATGAACTGCAACTTAAAACTACTTGTATTTCAAATTCAAAAAGAACATCAGAGTTTCCACAGTAAAAACAAAGTTGGGGCATTTTACAAGGTCCAAGACAAATCCATTCTTTTTATCCTACTGGTTAACAAATATGTAAGCAAATTTCAGACCAAAGTTGTTAGTGAAATCTCAAACAGAACTCTACATACCCTGTTATGTCCTTCAACTAATCCAAGTATTCATCACTATACCTGTGCATAAACTGCAGTCCTTTTAGTAATAATGACCAAAGCATGAAACCTATAATCAAATGGATGTCAACTGCAACTTCTCTAAAATGGTACCTCTAACAGAACAATCTTCTCATATATAACAGAAACAACTTGTCATCCAGCCTTACTCATAATGAATTTTTTTTAAATCCTCCAAATTTATTTGCTTTTTCAATTTAATGTGAGAAGCCAAGATAAGATCCAATATGCTTTCATCTTTCATGCCTTGAGAACATATATGTTGTGTAGAAATACTTTTTTTCCAAAATAATTTCTTGTGCCCTTTATAGAAAATATGCTTTTTTGTTCCTGCTTGCCTACTCAGAGCTCCATCTTCACTTTCATCTTCTGTCATGTTTCTCCTTCTATTTTTAACCAATGACATGGTTTTTCTCTTCACCATCTGTCAATTCTTATTGACTCCACAATATTTTGGTAGCACTGTTAATGTAATAGCCTTCTTTTTCCTGCTTTATTGTTGCCAATCTCCCCTCAATAGAACACAAATCCCATTATGGTTTTGGAAGCCTGTTTCAAACCCAGGCTCACAGAACCCAATACTAATCAAGACCTGTTTGCCCATGCAGAAAGTCTGTTAGGTCATACTATTATCCAAAAGAGCACAAGCCTGAGGAGTAGGGGTCAGATTTCATCCATTTACCAGCAACAAAGATTAAAGAACAGTGGCTCCTGATCTCTGAGCAGCCCCACATGTGATGGGCATAAATGACAGGAAAGCACTTGCTGTAAACAAGTAAACAATACCAAAAGAAGAGCTCCTGCAACAGGATTATGGGAAAGACCTTTTTCTTTTGGGTTGTGCACATTTATTAGAGAGTGTGGATGAGCCTGCAAAAGCTTACTCTGAATTAGTGAAAGGAGCAGGTGACTGACCTACATTCACCACAATGCTGAGTGTTCTAACTTGTCCTACCACAGCCCCTCTTACTTGGGGCTTGCTGTTACAACTGTGAGGTATAAGGCTTCAGCACAAACTGCAGAAGGGCCTTCAGCATGACTCTTTTTTCTGGTTTTCCTCCTCATCCTTTTATTTTCATTGTCTGTCTGGGAATATAACACCCTGTAAGTGGAAGGCATTTTCCCACTGCTCTGTAACCAAAGCCTGCTCAAGCTGGCACTGATTTAGAGATGATAAGGCTGGCAGAAGCACAGGAGCTGGCTCCTAAAAAAGGGCTTAGGGAATGGACTAGGCTTGTTCTGCCACTGTCACTGCATGAGGCAGACAGACTGACAGACAGGGGAAAGAATGCACCAGGTGGGGCTGACTGGGCACTGTGTCAGTGATGATCTCTCCCAGGCAGAGGATCAGCAATGCAGTGCTGGCACACAGGGCACATAGCTCAGGAGAACAGTTCAGGTTCCTGCTTAGTTCCATCCTAGAGTGGATTCTTTTCCTTTCCTGGTGTTGAGGCCATGAGAGATGGTGCTGTTTCCAATCCTCAGCTAGGAAGTAAACTTAAAACTGGATGCACGTGCTTTCATCATGGACTAGGCAAGGACGTTGCTATACTATAGTTGTTACATTTCTAGTTTTTAGAGACTTCACTGGAATTTGGTGCTTCTGGGAAATTTTGGACTTATTTTGATTGTGCATACATAGGTCAGTTTTGCAGCATATGAGCAGTAAATTAACATCTGGAACAAATCAGACTGAATATTTATGTTGCTGATGTGTATGCTCTAATATGCAGGGTTTCTCTTCAAGCAGCCAGAGCAGAACAGACATGAAGGAATTTAGGACAACTGTTCAAAAAACTCAGGTTCAGCATAGGCCAAAACAAAATTAAATTAAAAAAAAAAAATTCAAGTTTCAGTTCCCATGCTTCAAGAAGTTTGGGTCAGATTTGACTTGAATGGAAACATTTGACCAATTTCTTGATGTTTTTCTGTTAGCCCCTTTTTTGCAGTAGTTGATGCTAAGAAACCAAAGAAATTAAAGGCAGCCGTAGGTGGCATTGTATTTTTTCCTTTTTAAGATTTTTCATTGTGCATTAATGCTTGAGAAAGGCAAAACAAAACATTACTATGGAATGGGTATGCTGAGAAATTAAATGTCACAGAAGTGAGAAGTACTAAGCCACAGGTAAGCAGCAGCCTGAAGGGGCAGAGTAACAAAAGAGGAACATACGTTGGGCCATCTGCAATTAGAGCAAGAACGTGGCTCAGGTCAAGGGTGTAGGTCTGCAGGTCAGGATATGGCAAACTCCGAGGCTCATTGAGCTCCATCATCTCTTTGCTATCATAAACAAAGGGAATGCCACCTTTCAGCTTGATAACATAATCCAAATTGTCTGGAGCATCATCCAGATTATAAGGATCTTCATTTTCTTCTGGGGGTGAATGGAAATCTGAAAACAAATTTACATTACAGTTAGAAGAAATAACTTACACAAAAGGCAAAATAACTACAAAAAGAACTTCCTGCTTCTGAAAAGCTTAATTTCTAACAGATCTCAGTATTTTCATTAAAATCACATTCAGTTACTATAAAAAATCTGCTGTTACAACAAAGCTTTTTTCTGACAAGCTTTAGCTGCAGCCCCTCTCTAAAGGGGCTGACCTTAATTCAAATGTTCTATGTTATTAGAGTTCTCTGAACCAATGCATACAGATTTAATACTATTCTTTATTAATGTGTGCTGGAATGAGTTTGGAAATGAGTTGGCAGAAGTATTTAAATTAGGATGGTTGAAATACAGTTGAGATTTTTGAACAATAAAATAGTTGTTGCCTTCAGACCCACATTCATTATTTTCTTTTCACATTCTGACTCACTGTAGCAATTTTGGAAGTTCATATTTAAGCATAGAATCAGTTGGGTTTGTTATGTTTTGATTGCAGTTTTTTAGTTTGTGGGGGTTGGTTTGTTTATATGTGGTTTTCTGTGATGGGTGTTTTGTTTGAGGTTTTTTTAATAATTATTTTTAATAGAATCAAGAGGCATAGAAGCCAAAAATTGTACAACACAAATCCAGTTTATCTCTTGGCCCTCTGATCATAAATAAAATCACAAAGTACCAGAAGCACAAATGGGATTTGTTCATTACAGTTTTGTAAAGCCTTTAAAAAGTTTACACACACTTCTAGGAGATTTAGCTAGTGTGAACACTCAAACATTGTTCATAACACGAATGACAGTCATCACTTCTTTTACAACATCTTACTAATGCAACCAGCACAAAGTGTCCTGACTGCATTTATATCAACTCAACTATATTCTTTGACTCAGTCTTAAGAGATTTCTTCTTTTACCTGTTCAGTTAAGCCACGACAGAAAAGTAATTACCAGTCCTTTTATTCACCTAGAGCACTTGAATGTATGTTATAAACTGATACCATCCTTATCTCTAATATTCATAACTATCTAGCTCAAACTTGTGCTAATTAAGACATTGTGTAACAAGATTTCATTTTTTGTGTTGTAAGTTTAAAATCATAACTGTAAGAAAGTTATTAACCTAATAATAACTTGGAAATATCTCCCTGGCAGCTGTTCCAAAATATCTTCCCTGTCTTGAATATTCAGTATACTGTCCTCTTTACACTCTTGCTGGAAAACAAACACTTGAAAACATATTTAGTCACCCTCTTTCAACCACTAAGCCAGTAATTGATTTAAAATGTCACTTCAGGCTGAAAATAAGTTGTCAGCACCATGGACACATCTACAGTGGCCCATCTGTACAGACCAAAGGTTGCTCCTCACAGCCTAATTCAGAAATGAGCAGTGCAAACAGTTTAATGCACAAGCAAAGCTTTCAAGACACAACCCACCTAAGAGACAAAAATAATTTGTGACACACATAGTGGGGAAATATGTTCAACCTAATAAGCCTTGTTGAGAGATCAGTTTATTTACCCAGGCAGAATGCCCAATAAATATGACTCTACAGCTTCCAGTCTTGACCTGGCAAGTGTAGCCTGCCTGTGAAATTCCTGACTCAGGGCTTGCTAACTGCCATGTCTGTATCATGCTTCAATTTATGATGTAGATGAGCTCATCATCCCTTTTAGTTCCATATGCCAAGATGAGGAGGAATGACTTCACTTTAAACCACAGCCATACAGCTTTTTCCTGGGGGAGCATAAGTATGCAATTTAACATTCCATTTGCTTAGGAAATAAAGTAATCAATGAGAGTCTAGTCTTGGTTGTTAGGTTTTGACAGCTTCAAAGTTCCAAATTAGATGCAGAATTTATAACTTAGGCCTCTTAGTGATTCTCCACTCAATAATAAAATAAATTACAAAGACAGTCAGAAGAAATCATCACAAAAATACAACTTTCCTTTACTACAGTACTACAGCATGGGTTTAATTCTGTATCTTAAAATAATGTGTGAATTTCTTAGAACGTAATTGAATATTTTAGAAAGGGTATCCACCTGGGTACACCTCATCTTCAACCTTCCATTTTTGATCCCTCATGCTGCACAGGTACTGAGATGTTGTTCTTGGGAAGCGATGGTAGGCAAGGCGTGAGTACTTCTCTCGGATGAGGAGAGCTTTCACCAGGCTCTTGGCAGCTTGTTCATAGTCATCAACTGTAACCTGGAAGGAAAACCTGGGTAAATACTGTGAAAAAATAGCAGTTCTAGCATAGAAGTGTGTGGGGCTTGACCATAAGGATCTTGCCCAGGGAGTCAGTAAGCCAGTGACAGAAGCAGAATCCAAACACAATATACAAAACACAGACGAATGTTTTTATCCTACCATATATTACCTATTTATTGAACATCTGATTATATTTTGATCCAATTTATTATTAAAAAGAGTATAAAACAACCAGACCTTAACTTCTAACTGTCTAACAAATCCCTGTATTCACAAAGCAATTTAGATTTTGTTGCAGAGAGCATCATATTGGCATTTTGCACTTCATGTACATATATGGGACCTTTTTTACACACTCTAGATATAGAAAGTAGGAAAACAATTGTTTCTTACCCCTGCACAGTAGTCCCCACTAATTGAAACTCTCTGGAATTCTGGTACATCATATGGCACTTGGACTGGCACAAAAGCACTTGGAAGAACTGGCGTTGCAGGAGACAGGACAGGTTTGGCTGGTGGTGCTTTCCATTCCTGAGGTGGAATTTGTAATGACAAAGACTGGGATCTAATCATCTTGAAACTCTTCTTCCTAAGAATTCATGGTATAAAACATAAAATAAGCCATGGTATAAAACACTTAATACACCGGAAAACTGATTACAGCAAAGAAATCACACCCTAGGAAATTTTACTAATGAAAAATACAACAGAAAAATGCTGTTTCTTTCATACCACAGTAAAAACACTGCTCAGAAAGTACTTGTGCTTTTAGCTTCTCTGTATTGACATTTCATATGATCTACACTACACACAATTGCACTTACCATCTACATGAGTCCAATATGCCACAATTTATTTACAATCACTCTAAAATACCCTAAGGTTTTTGTTTCATTTCTCACAACTTCAGTTTCAGCAAGTCACTGTGCAGAAGGAAAAGGTGATCACTGTGCTCACTTTAGTAAGGGTAAATTCTTACAGACTGACAGCATCAGAATTCGTGAAGGATCAGACAGAAACAAGTCAATGTTACATATGGAAATTGTTGTAAGTTATCATGCTCTTACACACACTTCCCATTCTTCCCAAAACGTGCAAGACCTAAAGCTCATCTAGTTGTCAGACAAGACTAGGCAACAAAATTTCACATACAGTCTTTCAGTTCGACTTGTAAGGAAAAGGAGGAGCACCTAGTTATTCCTTAGGCAGTGTTTGATGAGACTTGAGGCTGATGTGGTTATCAGACTGATATCACAACATGGCTTTGATACACAAGTCCATTCCTCCCTTCAGCTGGAACTCACATAAATTTTAAAATGCTGCCTTTTCTCCTGAAAGCTGCGATAGATGTGCACCTCAGATAAACCAGCTAAAAAAGAATGCTATGTTTTCCAATGAAGTAATTGTAATACCACAAGTGGAGCTTTGGAATATCTCTGAAGATAGAATTCATCTTCCTTACTCAGTTTAAATGTGCTCATACGTATTTTAAATAGACATATAATATATAAATAGTATGTTATGAGCTACCTGTGATAACAATTTCTTTTGCACCATGGAAATAGTCCCTACTTTTGTAAGTTAGATATCAAAACCTTAAAATGTTAGTAAGAATCACTAACAAAGAAAAAGGAACACTGAAACATTCTGTGAAAGCTTCATATTACTTCTGTGGTATTCTTAAAAATAAGAGCAGGCAGTGCTGGTACAATTAACACCCAAATTTCATCCTCTAAAGTACTTGTAGCCACCCTGGAAATCAGCATCAGTTTTGAAAGGTAGTGTTTGATCAACTGAAACTGGAACCAGCACAAGCTGTACTTGTGTCACTGTCCCTTCAGTCCTGCAGGACAGGGAGGAACACTTGTTCTGTTCCTACATGTAAACAAAACACCCCTTCCTACAGTTAAACCTGTACAAAACCTAAGTTTGTTTCTGTGAAACAAATTTTCCAAATTAAAAATGAAACACGCTGCTTCAGGAGGAAATATATACCAAACATTTGTTTGACTGGAAGCATCTGGTTTTCCCTTCTGTGCCTGTTTATGTCTATGAACATGCCAAGTGGGAAATCCACTTGCACAATTCCAAACCCAAAGTCTCAGCTTGTATCATCAGTGAGTCATACCTTAATTTAACTAAATTGACTCTTCTCCCTTCTGTTCCAGAAACATGATTCCAAGTGTTGCCCAACTGTCTTTCTGTGCCTAACCAGGTACATGTGTTTAGCTATCACTTTCAAATGCTTTCTTGCCTGCCTGCTTTTTGAAGAGTCTGTACACGTCCAGCCCATTTGGTGTCAGGCTGCTGCTGAGCTCATGTGACTCCAGAAACAGCCCAGCAGTCCTGTGAAGCAAGACACTGGAACAGGCTGACATCAGGAGAAGGCTGCTTCTCTTACAGAATAAAAAAAAAAACCCAAACTCACAAACCAAAGTAAGTTTGCCTTCATTAAAGCCATGGGTAAACCAAAGGTAGAATGCAATTTTTTTTTGTTTAATGTGCACTTTTGTGGCTGACAGTGGTTAGATTTTATCTCTGTGAGTAAAACCTACAAATAACCTCATTATGCCAATACCACTTTTCACCTTACCCCTTGATCTTAAATATAAATTCTTTGCTTTCATCTATTTTTGCAGAGACTAAAGGAAGTAACATGCCACTGTCATTTCCTCTGTGTTAAAATTTTCTGTTTCTCTTAATGAAACTAGAAAAAGAGGAGGCAGTGTTTCTTTTTCTGACTCTTCTTGCATTAAAGACTCTTAGGGTTTTGTTCATTTCTACCCAGCTATGCTGTTTATTAAATTTGCATGAGCAATAACTGTGCTATTGCTGGGAACAGAGCTGAGACAACCTGATCACTCCAAGCTCCCTGAGGCCCATCTGATACCTCCTTCACAGGACAGAAGGACACCCCAGGGGTGGCTCTGGTGCCTGCTGCTGACCTTTCTCCTGGAGTAGCAAGAGGCAGAATGCTATTTGCCAGGTATTTCAATACTAACTCAAACTCATATCAAAAACTGTTTTCCACTAAGAAAGCGACTACAGAACGCACCTTTTAGCTGTTTCCACAGACTGCTGTTCTGCCAGCTCCTTCTGCAGCTCCCTCTCCTTGGCCTCCTTCTGCCCAATAGGGCAGTCTTCAGGCACAGTGAAGAGTGACAAGGCATCCTTGCTGTCCTCTTCTCGCAGGACTTTGGCAAACACCTTCTCTGCCAGGAGCCGTACCTGCTCATCCACCTCGGAAATGTTCAGCTTGGGAAACTGCCGGGGCATCTCGCCTGAAGAGGAGCACAGGTGAGAAAGTTAGAGCTACAGCATGAGTGATGAGGAAGATGTGCAGGAGATTGGGGGTTTTCCCATGGTATGCCTATCAAAATTCAGAGCTTGGAGCAAAATCAGAAGAAAGTAGAACAGCTCTGCAGAATTTAAACTAGCATGCAGTACACAAGAAGCACAAAGCAGCTCTACTTTTGGAGCCATGCTAATTTGTGCATCAGGAACCTTGTGGTATACCCACAAAAATTCCTAAGCAATTTATGTAGAGATTTACCACATTCTACTTACTTGCAGAGTCAGACAGACACTTATTTGTGATACAGTGGATACTCAGCTGTGTGTCCCCGCACTGAACCTGGAAATCACATTCTCTCAGTTGCTTGCCTTCTTCCTAGCTCAGTGACTTCAAGCCAACAGGCAAGTTAGAAAAGAAGGTTGTACATTTCCACCTCACCCCATCCCCTGCACAAATCAGAAAGTCACAGAACTGCTGGGAAGTGAAATAGTTACACAACAGGAACAAAGGTACTATAGTTAATTCCATGACTTTTTTCCATTTGTTGTAGTTCATATCACAGTTTTGAATGCATGTGGGAAGCAGATAGGTCATGGACTTCCATTTCTACTTGGCATTTAAATATTATTTTCAAAAAGAATATGTTTTATGTTTTAAAATTTTAAGTAGCTAGGCTTTCATCATAAAATATTTCCGTTTTACACTAGCATCACTACTAAAATGCCATCTTTATTGTTTCTTCTGTAGTTTCCTGGCTTTACTTTTATTCCATTTTCATACAATCCAGAATGTGCATTTTAGCACAAATGGAAGCATTCCAGAGAGGAAAAAGCACAGTGCTGATAAGCTACTGACCAGCATTATTTGTTGTGTACTATAAAGCTTTCTGAATGCCTTCAGTACGATGGAGTTTATAACAAATAAGATTAAATTCTTCTTACATAAGTTAAAAATAGCTGCGAACATGTCACAGCAAATGGATCCAAGCACTGCCAGAATGTGAAGTCCGGGTCCAAAATTGGCATTTCAGAATTTCTAACCATTTTTTTGTTAGAAAAATGCAAAACATATTTTGTGAGATAGCATTCATTTAAATAACGACATGCCCTGGAAGCATGGAGTGTGGCAGTTTTTTATCTCTCCAGGCACAACTTATCAGGGCCCCCATTACAATTTTTCTGTAGGCATGCTGCAGGTTTCACATGTTGATATGTGATCCTTTTGATATGTGATCCTGTTGGTTTCATCCTAAAAGACTCTAATTAATGTCCACCTATTTTCACAGTTGCTTTGAGAACATTTTTTGCTTTTATTCTAAAAGTAAATGTAGTATGAAAAGGTGGCAAGAATTAAATTGGACCATAACACAGCAATTTAGTGTTCCCCTACATTACTTTGCATTCTTATTTTATAAGAACCCATTCACATTCCCAAAGAAAAGCATCTCTGTTTTTAAAGAACTGTGGATCTGACTGTGCTGTTTTCTGCATAGGAGAGTATTTGTTTTGCAGTTAGTATTAAGTCTTTGTAAAATCAAGTATAACTACACAGGAAATTTAAAAATACATACATGTTTAGCTGAATAATTCAGTGACAATGCACTTCCATATCTTAGTAGCATCCAAATTTTGGTTTCTCAACGTCAACCGCCAAGGAAGTCATGGGAGTCTGTCCCCTGACCTCAGTGAACACAGTTGTCAGCAGCAGAGCCTGCCACACATGCAGCTGCCAGCAGCAAGAGCCTTTTGGGCCACTTCAGCCAGGGAAAAACTCCCTTTATACTTACTCAACTACAGTAAGAGTGCTAACAATACTAGTACAATGTGAAATAATAATGTGTTTTCAACTGAGCAGAAAATGCTAAGCATTTTCCTAGTTTAAATGAACTTTCTCCTAGAGAATCGTGATCACAAACAGAAATGCAGTAAGAAACATGCTGCATGAGAAACTATGCTGTGTTTTAAATCCTTACAATAAGGTAGTGAAGAGACAGAAAGTATAGATGTAAGTACAATCCTTTACTGACATCAAAGGTTTTTTTCTTTCTTACAGAACCCAAGCTCACGTTCCCCACTCAAGCATAAGATGCTAAGACACAGAATAGTTTGAAATGTACATTCACCCACATCACTGCTAGCTCATGGCACCGAAATGAGCCGAATAAACCTAAAACAGTCATGAGGCACCTCAAGCAATACTTGTGTGAGCTGTGCCATCCTAAATTGGAAGAGGCTTTTGTATCCAGTATCCTTCTATTGAACCGCTGTCCTTTGCCCAAGGTGAGCAACAACTAGATATTTTGGGGAATGGTATGAATGCCACCCAGTAAATACTCTTTTCCTAAATATCTCGATCTAATAGAAAGGTTGGTTGCTCGTTAGGTCTGCATCTTTACAGAAGAAAAGAAAGCTTGAAACATGCTGCAGTAAAAAAAATATTAATAGATGGAATGATTACTTAAAAAGCAATTATCGATCAGGCATTTAACGGCCTTGAACCTATACCAAGCACATGCCAGAGCCGCCTCCGAGCCCCGCGGATG
>NW_005054416.1:705305-732643 GCF_000277835.1 Geospiza fortis | reverse complement strand
GCAGAAGTCGCCCTGTCACATGGCCCCCGGCCGGCGCGACAGGCAGGCAGGGAGAGAGGGAAGGAGGGGCAGGAGCCCAGCTCCACCTGGATTCGCCTCAGCGGTGCCGCCTTCCCGAGCGCCTGTTTCAAAACTCCTCCAAAAGCGCTTTAATGTAGAAAACTTGGGTTCCAGACCAGAAAGTCGTGAGGCCAGTGCAGAATGGCAGCCGGTGAGTGTGCTGGCGATGAGTCCCAATCAGAAGTGTTTTCAACAGCGTCTGCCCTTCAATGTACCAACGCGGTCCAGGTGCTCGTCTATATTAAAAAATAAACAAACAAAACCTCAAGAAATTTTCCGGGTACATAGGCCAAAGCAAATAACTGAAGCTCAAACCCAGCGTGATATTAACATGTAAAATAATTTGACCTTATTTTGAGAGATTCTGGGCCCTGAAGCTGAAAGTTCTAGGGATGTTTTTTGTGAGTTTAGGTTACCATACTTGGAGACTAACCTGAAAACATTTAGATATAAAAGTATCTTTATGATGCAGGGAAGCACTGGGAATGCAGTGAGTGAAGGTAGTTGGTGTAAAAAGACAGGCAGAGTTAAAGGTAGATATCCCAAAAATGAGGGATCGGGTAGTTCTGTGTCCCCCTCAGCTTGGTAGACATAGAAATGCTCCATGCGTAAACCTCAGGGGATTTTGGCTTTAGAAACTCCTTTACTTCACACAGCTAGTGAAGAAATTAAGTGAAAAGAAAGGAGTTTTCCATCCCAAGTCCAAGTTGCAAAGAAGAGCGGATATTTTGATTCTTAAACAAGTGGCAGCATGTTCACCCTGGTGTGGTCATAAAAAAGGCTAAGAATTATGGCCGCAGCTGTTGTATGAGACATAGCAATCCAAAGCATTCAAAAATGAGTCAGCCATAATAATAAAATAAATATTTAAAAACAATATTAATACTACAAAAATAGGCATTGTTTCTCAGCATGGAAAAAGGACTTATGCTATGTGTACATGCTTTTCCCACAGTAACTCTGGATGTCTTCATCAGCTGCTGCTGGCAACACCCTGACAAAATATCTGCCACTCAGGAAACCACATACTGTAAGTGTCTGTACCTGTGACTCACAGCTGCCCTGCCCATTGGAGATGTGAGTAAAGCACACCTGTTGCTGCTGGCCATTCAATACACCCCTCAAGTCCTGATCTGTTAGTTCTGCTTCCTTCCTTTCTCCCAGTCAGCTGCCTGAACTTGATCAAACTGCTATCAGGGCAGTTTGTCTGGAAGGTTAAGCTTGGTGTCTATCATATCATTATTGTGCCCTGCCTGCTGGATTCAGGTGTCCCACAGCCTTTTGGTTTTCTGTCCTCAGCTTGGCACATCAGTCTTGCCTCTGCACTTGATTTAATCTCTTCTGTGGGATGCAAGAGCTTGGCAGAGTTCCCCCTCATGCTGACTTTGTGCCAACCGCAGTGAAAAAATAACGGTTTGGGAGATAACTGTTTCTCAGCTTTCTTACACACAAACAGGCAGCTCCACGTGCCCCCAGTGAAGAGAGAGAACGTTGCAGTGTGAACTCACATGTTAGCAAAGCCAGAGAATTCACACAGAAAGGAGAACTTAAAATGCAATAGCAAAGAAAAGGCTTCTCTGAGTGCTGAAGTATAAATCCATAAGTGTATAGGACACAGAGAACTTTGTTGTAGGTGACCATGAGTGTTTAAATGAGTTTTCCTTTTGTAACAAATTGGAAAACTTCAAAAGCAAACTGAGATGTAGCTGAGTAAATGCATCTACAGTAATTGAGGAATTAAGAAAATACTATTGCAAGATCTGTAATAAAAGCAGGGTGAATTGTAAGGGTGGGGTAATGGCAACAAATTAACAAGAAAATCCTTCAAGTCCTCTCATATTTTGCAGAAGCAATTACTATGGTCAGTTACCTAAGAGCATACATTTGACTGGTGGGTCCAGTTTCCTGTCGCTGCTCTCCCAATGAACAGTTCACATGTATCCTTGAGGAATGGCAGTAACACTGAGCTGACAGTGAAATACACACAGATGTTGTTGTTTGTACTCTTCCATTGGCACCTACAAAACCTCAACCACTAAACCTTAGAACACCTCAGTGATGCCAGTCAGCACCTTGTCTGCCCCATGAGGAGCCTGTCTGCCAGCCCTGTTTGTAGGTAGGTTGTACTTTTACACGCCACATGCTGAAAGTAGTGCAAGTGTCTCCAGAGTTATTTTAAGTGTTGGGATTTCCACGGTAAAATATCAGTACTTTCTGAAGCCACCTGGGTGTTAGTTCATTTCTGTTGTGCAGCAAGCACTGGTTCTCTCAGGTAAATTTTGCACTTTGTAAAAATGTGTTTATTTTAGTCTTTTTAATCTTGCTATACAAAAAAAAGTTATCCACTTCTGTTTACCAAGTTACAGCTGATCACATTTATTTATAGTATTTTTTTAAATATGTATTTCTATTATATCTTCAACTTACTTTTAATCTTACTTTAGAAACTATTTTGGTGACAGTAATACATTCATGATTATTTCAGTACACATGGTGTTTTCTCTTCTGCAGTCTGTCTATTTTAACAAGAGGAAATGCAGTGAAAGTTTTAAATGTCAACATTTACAGAGGAATGGAACAAAATAATTAACTTCCCCTAAATTTACATCTGTATTATTAACATTTATTTTTAGAAACAGACAAGTCTTGTCTGGGAGATGATTACTACTGGAATGCATATTCATCAAAATGGTCTCTCATTTTCACTTGTAATTGTTTCAGCTGTTGTAAGAGACTGCTTTCATTTGAGCTGCGCCTTAAAATCTAAAGGAGTTTGAATTCATTTTGTAAATAGATTCATACAACTGCCTGTGGTATTGATAACAACAAAACAACTAATGGATCAAATGAAATATTTCACTCTATAATGCACCCATTAGTGGCACCCAAGCGATATTAGATCTAGTACTTGCTTTTCTGATCTTCAATCAGTTCAGTTAATGATGTGCTTGGCACACATGCATTTACTTACTGAAGACTTACTGATATTCCAACAGAAAAAAACCCCCTCACAGTTAAATGAAGTTATCTCCAAAAGCTACAGGGGAGGTTTTTGCCAAATGTGAAATGTAGTTGAATCATGTTATCAAATACTTTTCACTGTAAAGGAAGAATGATTCCTTTTTTAAACCAAATAATATATAAAAATTGTAGTAATTCATAAACTGAGAAAATTGCTCCAATTCATGATTGAATGATACAAAGCCAATCATATCTGTCAGTTTCATGAAGTCAATACATCAGAAAGCATCATATGTCTTATTCACTGCTTTTCAAAAGGCCTGCAGAAATTAGTTGGGCATATGAGTATTCAGTCCTGTAATTGAATTAGAGCAGCTAAGAACACTTGGTACAGATGATTTGGTTTGGTCTTTCTCAGTATTGAGTTAAGGAGGAATTTGTAAATCTAGAAGTTTGTCTCCTACTCTAAATAAAAACAACAAATTTCATGTGTTTTGGAGATTGTTCAAGGCCATTCCTGAGTGTGGGATGTGAGATGAGAACTAAGAGGAGAAATTTTCATTAGACCAAGCTTTTCCATAAACTCCATCTTCAGTAATTGGAATATGTACATATAAGATACTACTAGGCTTATATAAAATGCAAAATGTTTTTTAAATGATTTGTACTGACATTAGAACTGAGATTTCTAGGTGTGGAATCCAGTTCCTGGGGGGTTTTCAGCCAAGTGACATTCTCCCTTCTGAAAGGATACCTGTGAGTATAATTGTCCTGTAGTATAATAATTATAAGGTAAAACACATGGAGTATGCAAACATAAACCAGTTTGTTTAAAACCAGAAATGGAAATGAGAACCACAGAAATTGCAAAAGGATGTGACTGTTCAGCCACTGCTTTAAAAGTAAACTGGGAAAGTAGCTAATAATTAGAACAGTCCTAATAATTAGAGTCTGAAGCAACATAAAAGAAGTTTTCTGTCAGTTTATAAATAGAATACACTGTAATACTTTGTTGCACAAGAAAGGTTTACAAGCAAGATGGGACTCTGATATGTTTGGAATTGTAAGTCATCATGTGGATGCTTGGAAAGAATTCTTTCCAGCCACTTGGCAAATTCTTTGCTGGCATCTGCTAACTGCCTTTGGCACAACAGCCGTGTAAAATGCTGGTTCAAAACCAGTTTGTCTCAAAGCTGCTTAGCTTGGACTTTGCAAGTAGTTACCCCAGATGGAAGTCTGCCTTTCTCTGACTTTATACATAATTTATCTGAAATTCTGGAGCTGTTCAAAGCAGGAGAGATCTGAATGCAGCACATAAACCTGTACGTGTAGCTGAGTGAGCGCAATTCTGATTTATAAAACAGAATTTTCTGAAAGTTACATTTCAAATCTATCTATACTACATTTCAATGTAGTAGAAATAGCTTTTAAGCACAACTCTGATGTACAATGCCCTTTTACTCAACTTTGTTTTAAGAGGAATTTTATTTGCTCAGAATGCACATAAAATAAAATATTCAGCAAGCAACACTCTAATAAATTAGACACTGCCAGTCCATGATAAATAATAAAACAGTGTAATTACAGCTCACAGAGGAGAACTCTGTGGTCTATTTTGGGGACCCCTAAAATAAAAATATTCTGAATTAGGTGATTTCTGCAAAAATCAGTACAGAAATCTAACCTGTATGTTTAGAATTAGTTTACATATTATGTTTGTAGGTAAATGCAAATATTTAAGTGCTACTCAGTTCTGCATGTGTATTATTATTGGCCATTAAGTTTTCTGTAGTCATTTGTGATAAGGGTTTGCATCTGGGCTCTTTGGCCCTCACATCACAAGTTTCCTTCCCAAAGAACAGGTATCTGTGGGATGCAGATGGAGCACATGACTGCCCAGGAACTGGGAAATGCCAGATAGGGTTTAAACATGACTTTACACAAAGGTCACATATTCTTGAATAAACCCTGGGCTAAGTGTTGTTGAATTTTTATCCTTACATAAACTCCAGGCTCGGTGTTGCTGAACTGTAGCTTTCCCTGTCCCCAAATTATCCCCCATCTTCTCTTTGTTTTACAAGTGTATTTTCCAAGTCTCTCCTTTCACAAGTGTCAGTGAAACTCTGCAACCTCCAACCCGAGTTCATTTGTACGCGAGGATTCCTAGTGCCCATTTACAGCCCATATAAACTTTCTCTGTGTTCCTTGCCTAGTGCCAAGCAAGCAGAGTTGTCAAGAAGTCAAACAGAAAATTTTCTCATTCTCCTGTAGAAACTTAAACTTTCACTGGGAGTGGGAATTGGTTTATTATATTTATCCAATCTGCCAGTGTAAATCGCTGTGGCCAGGCCTGTGTTGTATTTATGTTTTCACCGTTTGGATGGTCAGATGTTGGAATGGGTGGCCAGATGTTGGAATGGGCTGTCCAGGGAGGTGGTGGGATCACCTGGAGGTGTTATGTTTTGGATGGCCAGATGTTGGAATGGGCTGTCCAGGGAGGTGGTGGGATCACCTGGAGGTGTTCCAGGTGTGTCTGGGTCTGGGTGATTTGGCTGTGTGGCTTAGGGGTTACAGTGCAGTGCTGGCGTCATGGGGGACTGGATGATCCTGAAGGTCTCTTCCAAACTTGATGCTACCATGATTCCATATGAAAAACTACTTCAAAACCTCCTGTCCTCTTTCCATAAAGCCCAGCTAAAGTATCAGCTATGGGAATCTGCAGTCTGTGACATCTCCCATCTTTTTTATTTCTTTTCCTTTAGGCAGAAACAGCGCATTTCCTTTGCGGTGTGGGGCGCGCAGTGCCGGGCGCTCCGCTCCGCTCCGCTGCCGCTCTCCCCGCTCGGGGGCCGGGGCCGGGGTTATGTAAAGAGCCGAGTTACGCAAGGAATGCAGATTTTCCCTTACGTAACCGCCCGCCCCTGTCGGAGCCTTCCCTGTTGGTGCCGGCGCTGCCTATACATTAACGGAGGGGAAAGCGGTGCTGTCGGGCTTGGAGAATCTCTGGCTCCATCCGCACTGACACTTCGCTGCGGTGGCTCTTTCCGCTCGCGTTTCGTGAAAGTCCCGCCTCCTCCTTAACCTGCAGGACATTTCCTTCCATTAAAATAAACAGCACACATACCTAAGTCGTATTTGTGCCCTTTTCTGAGTCTAGGAAAGACTTTGTTAATTCCCAGTTATTGCACGGAGTGAAGTTAATCCAGTATGGACAAAGGGAAGTTACAAAGTTCTGTGTACCTCCAGCTCTATGTTTCAGCTGCAGCCACAATTGAAGGACCTGATTCCAATGCCTGTGTCCAAAGACAGATTTCCAAGTCACTTCAGCGCCAGCAGGGCTAGAAAAAAGAGCCCCATAGCTCAGAACTCTGTCTTCAGCAGATATGGGGGAGGATTGCAGAGATGCTGGGGCCTTTTGCTGTTTGCTTGTCCCCTCATGTGCAGGCAGAGCATCATCAGGTGGGATCATCACTTGGGATGCTTTCATGGAGCAGTAGATGCTGTCAGGGCTTCTGTGCTTGATGCTTTACTCAACTCCCTCTCAACTGATTTCTAATCCTGCAGCTTTGCACAGCTTCCCTTTCAGATTGAGTCACCCTAGTAAGTTGGGGTGGGTGGTTTGCTCAGGGATCTTTGGTTGGTTGGGTTTATGTTGGTTTCAGGGTTTTTCCCTCTTTTCCTTGCCCATGTTTCTCCATGGAAAGGCCTTGAATTTAATGGACACCTTGAAGGATTGGTGTAAAGGAATGCTCTGCTCAGGGTTTTGTTCAGTTTCTCTACTTGGACATTTTTGACCATACACCTTCGTACCCCTTTCCTTTTTCATGTGTTCCTAAAGCCCAGGATCTGTGGGGAGGGTCTCTGTAGGTAATAAACTCTTTGCTGGATCATGTAGTAGAAAAGAAGGGATTTCCACAGGGAGCAGCTCCAGCATGGACAAATCTCTTGGAGTGTAGCAACAGAGGCTGGAGCAGATGGCAGAAGGTGTGGAATGGAAGGTGACCTGCAGGATTAGTCAGTGTTTGAGTGGCTTATTCCTATCATCTCCTGTACAATTAGCTGATGGTAGGGAAACAGCCAGGCTTCTCAAATCTAGACTAAAGTGGAAGAAAAGAAGAGGTGTTGAACTCAATGCCTGGCTTCCCTAATATTTAATTTCTCAGTTTCAACAACCTTTTGTTTAAAAAAAAGAAATGTCAGAGGAATTTAGAACTTAAATTAGTAGATAATTTAAAAAATAAACTATCATGTTGGCGTTTCTTCAATTTAGTTTTTTCAGATCAATTTAGTTTTTCTTCAAAACTCACGAATGAAGTATAAATTTTAGTTATATGTGCTACCTCAAAACAATGGGAAAAAGTAAATTTGCTGTATACAAACATTCATTTAGTAATCTGATACTGAAACTGGATATTTGCTAAAAGAGCAAGTGTAAACTTCACCATCCCTCAAGATAACCTGTCAGCATTTTGCAGTGCAGCTGGAAGGAATGGGTGCTGCCATGACTTCTCCTTGTGCCAGTGTGACACAGATAGGTGCAAAAGGTTGGAAGAGCATTATCAACAGCTTAAAACCACTTCTGCCAACTCCCTCCATGCAAGGGGCCAGAGCCCTTTGTTTTCCATCCTTAGGCCCCTGCAGGCATCCTGTGGACAAAATTAGCTGTGAAAATTCAGTGTAATACAGGGGAGAAACTGAAAGCCTTTTTGCCGCTTGTGCCGACTATCAGATGCATATTGCTCAAAGGATAAAGACAATTATTTTTTCTTTTTTCTTTTATTTTTTTAGTAGTATCTGTGACTGTCAATGGAATCACTCTGAATGGTATTTACTTTTCAAAACTCTGTGCAAGCTTGGGAAATGCTGCATTTAAAAAGCCAATGGAGCCATCTAGTGTTTAAAAATTACAATTCCGTGGTGTTTGGACTTGTGTGTGCAAGACAACAGGTACAATCTTCACGGTCAGAGAGGGAAGACAACTCAATGTTTCATATTAATCCCTGACAGCCTTTGATTCTTACAAAATGTACAGTTATGCGTGCCAGAATTGACAGTGTTAGATTGCATGTGATTTCCATTACTTCACTAGAGACACCCAAGTCTAGACAAAAAGGTTTTCTTATATTTATGCTCAACCACTTTCATATATCATCATTTTCAGTTATATGTTTTCATTTCTGCTTGGCATTTAGACTCTTCCAATACCTGTGCTGTTCTCTTGCCTTGCCTGCTGTTTCAGGCCATGCACACAAGACACATTCACACAGCTCACAATTTACATTGATTTTTTTTTCCTCATAATTTCTCATGCTGAGTTCAGATATAATTGCTCAACATTTGTCATCCACAGTCCTTTCCCCCATTACATATTCACATGGTAATTTTCTGCATTTGTGGATAACTTCTAGAGACAAAGAAAGACAATTTTTATATGTTTAAATAATTGGGCTGGCTTTATTCTCCTAATGTAACCTAGGAAGGTGATTGCAGATCAACTACTCAGCAAAAAGACAAAAGAGAATTTTGCTCCCCTGTGGAGAAAAAATTTGGGTCAAAGCAGAAATTGAGCCAACCTGTCAGCTTCTGCTGGTGTGGCAGATGTAGGACAGAGGACAGGAGGGGTCACACCAGGGAGAGCCACTGATGTTTTCAGACAAACCACCTCTTCCTGGGTCCATGACAGAAGTCAGTGTCCCATAATATTTTTTTTTCTTTTTCTTTTTTATTCCTGTCCAAGTCTAGTCTAATCATACAGATCTGGTAGACATAATGCAGTGATTAATTTAAATCCTAGTGTGCATTTAGCAATCTAAAATATGTATAATTCCAAAGGTAGGGCAGACATTGGCCATGGGAGCTGACCTGACCCAGCTTTGGATGTTTGAAAGATAGTGGCTAAATTTAAGCTGATGTTCTAGGATTCTTTATAGTCTCTAAGAAGAAGCAAAACAGGGTTAATTTTGATCTCCACATAGGTGCCTAAGAATGCTGGAGCCAATCCCACATGGCCAGCAGTAACTATTGAAAATCAGCTGCTTACCAGGAATCTCAGAGTGAGTCAGAGTTATCGTAGTTCTTTTGGAAGCTACTTCTGGATGGCCATCTTAGGCAGGAGAGGCATGATTCTAAGAATCACTTAACAGATGGATTCCTTTCAGTGGTTGCCCAGTGTGGTCAGGAAAGGAGACTGAGTCTTGTGCTTCATAAACCTGTTTTGGTTATTAATGGTGGTTCTTCTGCCCACTATACATTTTAAGTTTTTAAAAACAGAGTTTCTTCACTGATAATTTTGTCCAAGAGTCAAAATTAAGGCCCTGATACCACAGTGCACTACTGCTGTATTGTATTTACTGAATCCCTTCAAAGGGACTATCATATTATCACTGTGACCTCAAAAAAATGTTGGTCTTGTTTAATCATTAGAACAAAGAGCTGGAGGCCAGAAAGTTCATAATATCACAGTTAGGGACAGAGGAGAGCCAACAGTGTGGTTTAGAGAAAGGAGACCAGAAAAGACCTGTATGAGTCAGTGGAGTGTTTCCATTTTCCCCAGCTGATGTAGTGCACAAACCCATGATATATCCAGTTTCTCCAGACTTTCAGTTTACATTAAAGCAGGTCCTGTGCCAAGCTGTCCTGTCTACAAAGCTTCTGTCTACATGAGGAAATCAACTTATAGAGCTCTCATGGCATAAACTGAGCTTTTCTAAAAGCTGTAAATAGTCATTTAAGAGCAACTATTGTGGAATAGCTTATGCTACAGTGGTTACACCCATCACCTTCCCTGGAGAGAAGAAAATCCATTTCAATATTCTAAACATGAACTCATTGTACACTTCTGCGGCATTTTATTCAGAGCTCTACAAATAGGCAACTTGAAATAACATTCTAACATTCTGAATGACATTAGTTATCTTTGAACAGTTAACTCTAAAATCTAATTACACGACTTGGAATGGTTAGCAAAACTTTGATTGGAGGCAATTAGAATTAAGAATGAGAAGAAAGAGGAATTATCAAAGGGAGGAAAGCTCCAAAGGACAGGGAATGAATAGCAACAAAAGGAAAACTCTAAAGGAGAAAATCAAAGCCAGAATTAACAGTCAAGATGGGAATATTTCCTCAACTGAGATAAGATGGTGGTTGTAAGCCTGAGTGAGCTACAGCAGCACAAAAGGATAGGATACCCTCTAGATCTTAATGCCTGTTCCCCACTGATACCAGTGTGCACCTTGCTGGTTTAAGTGCATCACAGAGTCCTCAATTCAGGCAAGCAGTCATTAACATGGAATCTGGCCTCCTCTGCAGAATGACTTTTCATATCCCCAGTGCCAGGGCAATATTTTCCCCACATCATGTCCATGTTTGTTCTGCCAGCCTTTTCACTGCTTGCTTCACTTATTCCCAATATGTCAGAGCCCAACTCTGACATTTCACTCTGAGGATCTTTTAAAAGAACTGGGTTTTTGGATCTTTTTCGAACAGGACAGAGCAACTTGCTGGTTGTTTCCCTCCCTGTGGTAGACACTTCTGTCCTCTAAGCAGACTTAAATACTGTGACAGATTAAAGGAAAAGTGAGTTATTTCCAGATGTGTGGCAGGAGCTGTGGAGCAGGGGAAATGACAAGGACCCGAGCTGTGCAACAGGAACCAACAAAGACAGAACAGGGCAGCAGAGCCTCCTATCTCAGACCTGCCCTGAGAGGCTGTCTGAGCTGGTGCGCACGAGTTTGTCAGTTTCCCACACAGTCCATAGACAGGATTTTCAATCCTTGAAGGACCAGGAGCTAAAGTGATTTTACAGAAGTGTTGCTTCTTTTATTAATTCAGGCGCAGATACAAGGTTGCCCTGATAAAAAAAAAAATTGTGATATTTGAGGGAATGTTTTCTATGTAATGGAAATTTTTCTCCCTGTTTTTAATATTCAGGTGTGTTTTTAATACCTGTGCATGAATGTGTATCCACATCTGCTAGGAAAGCTTCCTGTCTGAGATTAGGAATGAAAGGGAGTACTTTGTTTTAAATCTTAGTTTGACCAAGTTATACAAGGAAGTTAGATGAGTGTTTTACTCCAAATGTTTCTTCAAGGGAACAAAACTTCAAAAAACTGGAAAGATGGGACAGGAAGTCTGAATTAGCTGCAGGAAGTGAGACCAGAGCAAGTGGACTGGACAGGAGAGACTCTGCCTGGAGATTTTAGAGCCAGGTTCTAGGTAACTCCAGACAATGCGAAATGCTAAATGTATCTACTTGTAACAAGTGACTTAGGATGTGTCAAGAAAATGCACAGTGTATTTCTTGGGTTATCCACATGAAGAGCAGTAAAGTGCTCCAAGTAACACGAAATCCAGCACAGCAGTTTGGGGGTGCAGTTTGGACAGATCTGTGCACCAAGGATGTGGAGATTGCTCCACAAAGAATTCCTTTGTGTGAAGTTATCACAACATAAGGACTTTTTAATAATGTGGGAAGAGGTAAAAATGAGAGCCAAGGGCAGGAGGGGCAAAGCAGCAAATTCAAAGTATGAGAAACTTGTGTGCTATTTAACAGTGTGTGATTAATAGGTGTCAAGGAAGGTGCTGATTTTCCACCTCTTGATGTTCTCACTCCAAAGCAGCAGTGTGCCTTTCTGGAAGCACTGCTTCAGCTGAGCAGAGCTGTGGATCTCAGCATGGTAATGAATGGGTAAAATGGAATTGCTTTCACAAACAGGAGTCAAACTCAGAGAGCTGTTGTCTCATCCTGCCCTTAAATTCTCTCAGTCTGTGAAATTTCTTAGACAGCTTTTACTTCCTCACCCAAGATTTCATATTGCTTCTTTCTGCATGTAGTTTAATGTTCTAAATTTGTGCCTGAAGGCCAGAGGTGCCTTTTTTGTTCTTGTTCCTTAAACACTAATTTGAAGGCTGAAAACATTCCTGTTTTTCCAAATCTGGAAAAATGCAAAATGGTCATATTACCAAAGGGAGAGAGAGGAGGGGAAAAAAAAAAGAAAAGGAATACTGTGTACCCAACAAAATAGAGGCAAGAATGCAAGAATGCAGGAATGTAAATGTGTTACAGGCTGTTATTAGGATTTTGGATGCAAAATAAAACTTAGAAAAGACCGAAGATTTGAAACGGCATAATACAATCCAATTTATTTAGACTAGGAATTGCCTCCCTAGATTGCTAAGGTGACAGGAAAAATTATTAAAAGAAGATAATCATATTTGTTTTAAGTCTGGCAGTTTCCACTGAAATGCCTGTCTCTCTATAATAGTTTTTTTGAAGGAAGTGCCTTGGGGAATTACTAGAAAAATGATCTTTATTAAGTGTTCATGGCCATCTGAACTATCCACCCATCCAGTATAAATGTGTTCTGGCAAAACAAGTGTTTGTGTTGCCATGGCCTTTCCCATGATGTTATTTTCTTAAGCAAAAGCATTTTTCTAGCTGAGATCTTAACAAGGACACAGGCAGGGCGCCATGATTCAGTCCTTGAAGAGAAAAATAATGATTTGGAAGGAATGGTGAAGGAAAAAGATGGTCTCAGAGGGGGCAGAACACAAGACTTAGATATCTGGTGTCTCTTCTGCCCAACAGAAGCAGTGATTCCTTTCACTAATCACCCCAGTTGTGCAGGAGAGCAGTGCAGCCTCCACCAGCCCTGCAAAAACGCTGATGAGCCCAGTGCTGAGATTCTCCTGAGGCATCCTCAGGATAGGGAAAATCTTCCTTTAAAATAGCAGCTCAATTATTATTTGCTGAGCAAATCACATGCCTCAGATACAGGCTTCCAAAAATCAGGTCACAGGGCCCTGTGCTGTGCAAAGGTACAGAGATTCTGCACAAAAAATATTTTCCCAAGGTCTGTGTGGATCTGTGTGTTGCGTTTGCAAGGTTTTAACTGCTGTGTGCTTGGGTTTGGGGTTTTTTCTGCCTTTGTTCTGCAAAATCTCTTTGGGAAGGTGCTGCCTAAGGGTTTCAAGGGTGCTGCCTAAGGATTTCATTTGCCACGGTGCTGCTTTGGTTTCTGTTCTCTGGTGAATATCTCTGCAAGTGAAAGTGATTGTGAATTTTACTTTGTTTATGGATTTATACTCTGGGTTTAGATTAATATCAAAGTGTTTTAGCGTAAAAACAGGTGAACAGATCTCATAAACATTGAACAATATTATTATAAAGTCACAGTGATTAAAGCAAAACTAATGGGTGTTTACATAAAGTGGACAAGGAGAAGGCAGGTGTTGAGTCCCCCTTTCTCTGCATATTTTCCCGAATTCCAGTAATCACCACTGTCTGAGGCAGAGGTCATCTCTGAATCCGTCTGCTTCCCATTCCCCAAGGGGCCACAAATTCCTTTCGGAAGGAATAAAATCCAAAAAATGAAGAGCAGCAGGACCAGAGGCTGGAGTTTAGCTCTCATGGGGTTTTGATGAGATTTGGGCTTTTTCCTTCCTTCAGCTCCTGTGAGACACCTCTCTCAAACTGCTTTCATAGCCCTGTGGCTCCACAAGTCACATCAGAATATTGATCTCAACAGAAAATATTAAGGGATAAGGTCCATGAGTACTGAATGTAGGTCCAAATCCAGTTATGTATCCATTTGTAGAAGAGAACAAATTACCAAAAAAATAAACCAAAACAAACACAAAACCCCAACAAGTAACAAAAAAATAGAGTAGGCCTGTAAAAATAGAACAGGCAGGATCATCATGAGAGGGTGAGTTCACATCTCCCTGATACCTGAACAAAGCACCATTTTAGCAAACAGATCAATTACAGAACCATGGCAAAACAAACAGAGCAACAGAGATAATTTTATTTGCCATTAAATGAAATTTGTTAGTGTGACACTAAGGCAGCAAATAGCATTTGATATAAAGAATAGAATATGTTAGAACTTTGCTCCAATGAGTAATGTGTTCCCCTGACTACTGAGACCCATTCACTCTCAAGCTCCTGCATTGAAATTACTTTTAGAAATCCCAGGAGCAGAGTTCTGCTCCATCCTCTGGGAAGTTCCTCAGCCTACCACCTCACAATAAGTTCTTCCTGTTCAACTCAACACTTACCTGCCATCTCCTGGATATTGCTGAAGTATCTTCGATAACACATACTTGACATCTTTCATATTCATACTCACAGAAAAAAAATCACAAGATATCTAAAGCTAAAAATCCACAGGAACAACATGAGGAGCATGAGCTAAATCCAGTTTGCTTTATGCATCTAATTCCAATGAAATTAAAAGGCTTTTTAGGGGGGAAACAAACTTACAGCATTACGTAACACCAGTCATATCTTTTTTTAATACAACCTTTTGAAATTAGATTAGAGAGAAAATTCCAAGTTAAAATGGATTCAATTAATTCTCTTGCTCTTGCAGTTCAAGAGGGACATGTCTGATGCATGAAGCAATAATGGGGCTGTGTGCTGTGGGATGAATCTGGCTCATGACTAAGTGGATTTAGTTGTCACAGTGTGGTGCAGGGAGCTTGCAAGCTCCATTCAGCAAGAAAAGGATTGACCTGGATAGTGATTCTGGAACAGAGGGAAATGACAAGGCTGCCAGGAGAGCAGCAAAGATCACCCAGAATGTATCACTTAAAGGGAGACATTCCTAAGTTGATGCTGACAGGAATTCAGAGATGTGGGTGAACAAAAAGAAATATATATACAGGCTGGAGATAGGGCTCTAAATTGAGCTTACTGGTGCTTATCTGCTGCTACAAACATTGTCAGTAATTTATAGGTGTGCCTATAATTTTTAGTTGTGAGGAAAAATGAGTTAAAATAACCTATGAAAAATGAAAGCTTGTAGAATAGTCCACCTTCAACAAAATGCTGGCATAATAAATTACACTATTTACTTCCATATTTACTTCCAAGTATGTACTTTATTTTTATGAAAATTATAATACATTTAATTAATACAGAATTATTAGGAATTACATGTTTTATTGAGGAAATAATTATGAATTTCTGAATATTAGATAAAAGTTATGTGGTTCCTATGATGAAATATTTTAGCTGTTTACCTTATGAAAGTATTTAGAATTGTCCCAGTTTCTTTACTGGTAAATAATTTATTTAATGAAATACTTTAAAACTATTCCTCCATAACTTGTGGAGAACATACCAGTTCTCAATCCGCCTCCCTGTTCACTCATCCAGTCCCCACTTCCTGAGTTTGCCTGTGAGGATGTTGTAAGAGACAGTGTCCAAAGCCTTGCTGAAATGAAGGCAGACAAAATCCACTGCTCTCCTCTCACCCCTCCAGGCAGTTATTTCATCACAAAAGGCAATCAGGTTGGCCAAGCATGGTTAACCCATAGTGAATCCACCTGATTCCACCTTCTCGTGTTCCATGTGGACAGAGATGGCCTCCACAATGAGGCTCTGTCTTCTTCCCAGGGATTGAGGTAAGGATGACTGGCTGGTAGGTCCCTGGGTCCTCTTTCTTGCCCCTTTTGAAGATGGCGGTGACATTTCTTCCAGCCCTCAGACACCTGTCCTGATCACTGGCACGTTTCAAAGATGATCATGGGCAGCCTCACTATGAGGTCTGGCAACTCTCAGCACTTGTGGATGCATCCCATCAGGGCCCATGGATTTGTGGATGTCAGATGTTCTCCAGATGTTCTAGAGGTTCTCTAACCCAATCCTCCTTGACAAAGGGAAGGTGTTCCTTCCAACATTCCTTTACCCTGATCTCAATATTCTATGAGCTTTGCAATTTAAACTAAAATTTAAAATTTAAATTGTTCAAAATTCTCTTAATTTGCAATGTGTTAACTTCTTCCCAGTATGTGTGTAGCACCAATAAGACCCCCAGTTCTCTTCATATTTCCAAATAAGATATGTGATTCAAAATTTAGAGTAAGATTTGACCCAGAACCTTGTTTATGATGTAAATGAACAGTAAGATAACTCTTTTGCTTAGGACTTGAGGATGGGCAGTGGGAGACGTGGATTCTAATTTACAACCTGACTGTTAATCATGAAAAGGCTATTAGGAACCAACTTTCATTTGATGTCTTGATGGTGTGTCTGTCAGTTAATTAGCTGTCCTTTATGGTCTGCTATCATGGCCCTTCTGATGCAAGCTGAATGGCAATAGTCCAGTTGTATATCTCTTATGTTTTAGATAAGAACAATCTGGTAATGTATTTCACTTTTCATTAGCAATTGAACAGCACAAGTTCATTTTTCTGCTGCTTTTTAAGTGCCAATGCATGGTGTAAATAGCTTAAGAATGACTGTCATCATTGGTCTGTCACAGGGAGGTATTATTCATGTCCTGAGTCCTTGGAGGAATTAAATTCTCTGTTCAGATTCATGAACAATAAGTTGTTAATTTCTTGCATGGAAATTAAGACAGTTGTGAACACCCAATGGATGCAGTGGGATTCAGCTGCAAGGAGAGGCCTTCCCAATGCCTATGGCTTGCTTCTTCCAAAGATTCTCACCTCTGTTGTAAGGACAGCTGAACTGCATTAAAAACTGGTCCCAAATCACCACATTCTATAACATAGGATCAGTGTTTTTAGAGTGAAACAGCTTAGAAACCACAGAATCATAGAATGACTTAAGTTGAGAAGGTACTTTAAAGATCATCTGATTCCAACCCCTCACCATGGGCAGGGACATTTTTCACTAGACCAGGTTGCTCAGAGCTCCACCCAGCTTGGCCTTGAACTTGCAGGGATGGATGGATTATTCCATTTCCCTGTTGTGGGATGGATTATTCCATGTCCCTGTTGTGGGAAAGAGCAAAGGACAATCATAGAGACAGGCAGCTGAAGGCCACCATCAGTTAATTTTGCCAACTGCTACGTGTACTGAATCCCTTCTTTCCAGAAAGTGGCTGGGCATGGCCTGCTGTTGGGAAGTAGAGAATTAATATTTGGATTTTCCTTTGCACACAGCCTTTGGTGTTGTTTTATTAAGTTGCCTTTACCTTGATCCACAAGTTCTGTCCTGTCTTTACTTTCTCATCCTCTGTCTCGATGAGGAGAGGAGTAAAAGAGCAACTTGGTGGGCACCTGGCTGCCAGACAAGGTCAAACTCCTGCACTGTCTGATAGGTTCTTTGCAAATGTTGTAATGGATTTTATTTTGGCTGGATGCATTTTTATACCTGTAAAGATTGTGATAAGGCCAAGAAATGGAAGTGCATTCTTGTCCAAATTCTGTGTTTACCCTCTGTGCTTGAAGGATTGAATGAGATTTGCCTGACTATTCAGTTGGTGGGCAAAAGTTGGAGGAGCTACCAGAACATGCTCCTCTAATAGTTATGAACAATATGATTTCAAGCATCTTCTTGCCAGGGTTTGAAATAGTGCTAAGGTCTCTAAATCTCTGCCATAATCCAGAAATTAACTAATTGTGAATCTAATCAGTTCCAGAAGGAGATCAACTGCCTTAGAACACTGAGGCCCCTCCATTGATGTTACTCAGAAGATGTTTGTGGCAAGTGGTCTCTGATTTGAGACTCCTAAGAAAGGATTTGAAAACAGGGGTTACAGATCTCTAGCACAGCAGTGAAATGGGTGAAGGGGATGTTTCTTTGGGGGTTTCTTAAGTTATTTTTGCCCTAAACCAAATTAGCTATCAAGGTGTTACCAGTTTTGTGAAACAATGAAACCTCTTGTTCTGGTCTCTGGGATTTCCTGTAATTGCATGAATGGAAGACAAAGAACAGGGGCTATGTATATTGGAACCTTCAGAAAGGGGACTGAGGCCAGTGGTGGTGTCTCCTCCTTTCAGGAGGTTGTGATGTAGTTATGAGACCTGGAGATTGGTTTAGTTCCCATACTATCTGAGAGACAGCCATTACAAAATTAAGCCATGTCAGTGTTGGTAGGCACTTGACAGCCAGGCTGCTTGGTGCTGGGCCATTCTGCAGAGACTGCCCTGGGAGATATCCCAAGGATACCTATGGAGTATGAAAGGAGCAATCAGCCAAGAAAAGCAGGAAAAAGTGTTCTTCTGAAGTGGGGGAAGGGATGCTGTTTGTTTTCTGATTTTAATCTGTGGAAGTCCAAGGAAGGGAACCAAAAAAATACAGAGTGGGAGGACTGAACTGGAGAGGAGGAGAGTAAAAGTATCTTTTTACATTAAGAATAGCCAGACCACTGTTTAAGCCTTGGAACTTCATTATTCTTCATCCAGCTGGCAGTATGTTAGAAGAATCCTCCTGACTCCTGGGTATACAGATTTTGGAGAAATGCAGGTTTTCCCATTTCCACTGTTGCAAGAGTAACAATTTCCATGCCAGAAACACCAACACAGGGAAAGCTATGTATCTGGAACCCTAGAGTAAGGTCAGAGAGAGCTCAGCTGCTGCTTCAGGAGCCCAGAGCGGACATCCAGGACAAAGCCAAAAACAGTCAGTGTTGGTGTTAAAGACAGGTAGCCGACTGCCCTGTGTCTCTGTGCACAGAGATTCCCTCAAAGTGCCATATTAGCCACAGCTTCTGCTGTACTGTCCAAGTCAGAATTCCAAAGGTTAACTGCTCCCTGGCAGGAGAAGCTGGTTTCTGTCTCCTGGTTTCCTGCAGAGCTTTCAGAAGCAGAACATAAGCGTGTCACCGGAGCTGCAGGAAGCGTGTGGTTTGTCCTGCCTGGCAGCCCCTGCAAACCCACATCTTGCCTGATGCTTTTTGGCCTAAGTGGTTGAAAACATGTCACTGAAAGGTGCTTGCAGGCAATGGACATTTCTCTTTACTGCTTCAGTAAAAATGTCCATCCTGACAAAGTGCACGGAGACAAGCTGCCTGAAGAAGGAGTGCCAGCAATGGCTTTGTTCTGTGGTCAGTGACAAGGGGAGCAGAAATTACAGCTCTCAAGGTAAAGTGTCTGCATCTTGCTTGACAGCTGATCCAGGCTGAAGTGTGCCTTGATATTGCTGTGAGACCAGGATGTCTTTCTCTTTATTGTCTGTGTTCTTTTCAGTGCCTTATAGTAACCAAAAAGACAGGCAAGAGATCCATCCAGTGGCATATGATAGAGAGAAAGAGAAATGTGAGGCAGAAGAAACTTTCCTGGAGAAAAACTGGGGACTGGGGGAGATAAACTGAGCTTGATTTTGTTATTGTGTTGAGTTCAGCAACATAAACCACAAGCCTGTAACTTTTCAATATAGTTCTCTCTATTGTAATATAAAATAATCTTTATGAACTCTCTTACCACTTTGTGTTTCAAGGCATTTTGAATTTTAAAGTCTTCAGAAGTCTTCAGCCCAAGCAAGAGCATGTCCACATGCACTATCTAACCTATTTAACCATGCATATATGCAACTTTTTAAGGAATTGTACACAGAGGGGAACTAACCAAAATAATAGAAACAGATAGTCCTGAGAACTTAACACAATAGATTCAAAATTGATGCATTTCCCATTTTCTTAAATTCCCAGCCATCTTTTTCCAAAGTAAAAGAGAAACATCTTGGCAATGCCATACACAAGTAGATTTCATTTGGAATTTTCAAAGATCAGTGCAGAGCAACTATGTAATTTGGCAATCCATTTAGGGGCACAGATACTATTCTTAGATAGTAAACAAATGAAGATTGTTTACTAGCTGACCATTCCACAAACTTACAAAGAAGTCCACACCTAAATATATCTGATACTAAATATTGTGGTATTCTGGGATTCTATATATTTTATCACTTCTTAGATACATTTATTTAATTCTTGTTATCAATAAAAGGTGTCCTTAGTCAGATATGTCATTTTTCAACTACTCAGATCTTCTGGGTTGTTGTCCATAGTGTGGACAATTACTTGCACTTTTTTTTTTTTTTTTTTGACAACTTTTATGGCACAAGGAAGTAACTTAATTCAGGGGCAGAGATGTTACCACAAGCTCACAGACAGGAGACCCCCCATACCAGCTCATCTTTCTGATTCTGAAGTTTCTGAAATATTCATCAAATGTAGCTGTGTTAAAGATTGGTCCCTCAATCCCTAGGTCATCTGTGTAGCCACATTCTTCATAGGTAGCAGTGAGGCAGGAAAGTAATTGTGATTTAGCATTTGGGAAGTTGGCACATGCTTTTATGTCAGCTTCCCTTTTTAGCTAAATGCTGTTTCAAAACTCCTCCAAGTTAGACATGGATAAAAATAACTCAAAGATTGGAGGAGCTTTTCAGACAGGAGTCAACTAAACAAAAAATCCTGCTCTATCTCTGCCCAGGACAAGCAATATTTGAATATTCCAAGCATTTTCACAACAGTTGGAGTTGCAGAAAATCTGTACTGAACACAGACCATAATCCTTCTAATGGCATGTTAAATTTGTTGAGCGCTCTGGCAGTGAGCCAGTTGTCTGCTAGTGTTAGGAAGGGGTTAGGTCAGAATGACCTAGACACGTGCAGAGAAACCATTACCTTCCCAAGGCATTCTGCTTGGGATAATCATTCTGAAACCTCCAACAAGAAATGCCATAGCAGTGAACTTAGGAAGGAACATCTGGGCTATGAATGCTACAAAAGAGACAAAAGCCCTCTGCTCTGAGGGTTTCTGATATATTTACTTTTTTTTTTTCTTGTTTCTGTGGCGCTAAATATTTGAGAGAAGTCCCAGGAAATCCAGAACAAAACACTAAATGTATCATGGCAGGCAAAAATATTTTTCTCCTCCTCTTGATTCCAAGGCTGTGAGCTAAATCAGGATATTTGCTTTCCTTTGCCATCCACTTCTAACACATAAATAAAGCAACCACTCCTCTGTTGCAATGTCTCTGAGGTAGCTGTAATCACCCTGTTGACTGACAGTAATTGGTATTTGCTTCGGTCATCTTTAAAGTCATGCTAATTAAAACCGATCATCCTACTCACATATTGAAAGAAACCAGTATCTGGAGGCAAGATCATCTGGGGAAAATGTTAATAAATCCTCAGGCACCAATGTGTGCCTCCCTCAGAGCTGGCAGCAGTGGTGTTCCTGTTCCCAAAGGATGTTGTGTCACGGTGCTGTGGTTTCACCCCAGCCAGCCACCAAGCTCCAGGCAGCCACTCACTCACTGTCCCGTGGGGTCAGGGAGAGAATCAGAAGGAGAAAGGCTGCAAAACTCATGGGCTTGAAATAAAGACAGTTTAATGGAAAAGCAAAAGCTGTATAAAACACAAGCAAAGTGAAATAAGGAATGAATCCCCTTCTTCCTGTGGGCAGGCAGGTGTTCAGCCATCTCCAGGGGAGCAGGGCCCCCTCACAGCACCAGTGACTTGGGGAGGCAAAGGCATCACTCCAAATGTCCTCCTGCTTCCTTCTTCTTCTCCTGCTTTATGTACTGAGCACGATGCCATACAACATGGAACGTCCTTTGGTCACTTGGGGTCACACAGTCCTGGGCTGTGTCCCCTGCCAGCTTCTTGTGCACCTGCAGCTCCCTCACCAGCAGGGCCTATGGAGAGCAGAGAGAGCCTCAGCTCTGTGCAAGCCCTGCTCAGCAATAACAAAAACATCTCCATATTATCAACTTTGTGTTGATAATCAGCACAAATCCAAAGCACAGCTCCCTTCCAGCCACTGTGCAGACAATTACCTCAGCCCCAAAGCAGCAACATCTTCTCTAGGCTCTTGTCTTCTCCATGTGCATCAGTGATTCTGCCACTAGGACCAGGAAAGCTGATTATGCTGTGTAGCAAACCGGAACATATTGATGGCCATGTGAAAGCCAAAGATGTTCACTTTTTTTCCTGAAGTTTCCTTTCTCCAGTTCTTCACTGGAGCATTTCTTGACCATCCCCAGAGACCTGTAGAACAGGGAGTAGAAAACAGAGAGAGGAGGAAGAGCTAGGGAATACAGTGTGCAATTCCTCAGGTGTGGGCCTTAGTCAGGACACTGGGATCGTACCAAATGCCCAAGAAACTCTTTAATTATGGCATGGTTTAGCACTGCCTTGAGGTACCTTCAGCAGTGTGTGGCAATCCTAGCTGAGCTGGTTTGTTGTGGAGTCAGCAGGAAGTGCTCCCCATGGAGCCCAGCCTGTGCTGGTTCAGCTGGTGCTGGCCAGCCAGCCACTCACTGGCCACTCACGCTGGGTCAGAGGAGACTGCACTCAGAGGTGCCCAGCAATACCATGTCCTTGTCCTATAACCTCTGCAAAGGCTTCAAGGTGGTTTGAAATCAAGCAAAATAGTTTTCACAGGATGCCTTGCAGTTTCATAAGATGTTACGTGCTTTCCCTTACAAATATGTGAAATAGCTGCCAGGAAAACTGAAATAAAGAACTTGAAAACCAGATTAAACAGATACCAGTGAATTTTCCAGGACTCTTCCATCCTTCTTTTTCTAACTTGTTAATACAAATGCATTGCAAGTAGGTCAGCACTAACAAGTTGGAGTGTTTGCATTTTGTCCAGTTTTAGCTAATGCTGTGTTATTTCATCGGTGTTTTTTGTAAACCACTGATAAAACTAAAGATATACTTGCTTTAACATCCTCCATAGGATGTTGCCAAACTCACATTAACTATATACAAAGATTTTGTAACTAAAGATACATGTGCATCATTTTATGTATGTTATCATTTGACAGCATTGTCATAAAATGCTATTTTTAGTGCCAGTGTTGTCTCCTTTAGTAATTTTATTTTTTGTTATTCTGGCAAATGCAAAACTTGTCAAAAAATATACAAAGAACCACAAAAATGGTAGGTTCCAAATGACAATAAAAGCTACAAGTTGTCATGATTAATCCAGATTTCCAGCATGAATGTTAGCTTTTCATTACTCTGTAGTAGAGGACCATACAAAGAAAATAAACTTATTATGTTGGTGTCAGACATTTTGACAGCTTAGTAGACATTGCATTCCTATTTTCTTTCCTGTCTCATGTGGCACTGCTGTCTTCCATACCATTTAGCAGTTGCATAATTGTTCCCTTTCAAGCATACAAACAATGAGGTCAACTTGAGTCATGTCAAATAACTGGAGCAAATACCACATATGAAACCATTTAAGATAACAAGTCATGTAATCACATATATTACCCCTTGCCTGGATTTTCTGGATCATGCTAGAAGTGTGCTAGAATGCACAAAAGCAACAGAGCTCACCAACTGGCTGTTTTGCCTATGATAAGCAACTAATGAGCAGTTTATTGCAAAGTATTTAATACAGACAAGCTAGAATTGAAAGTTATCTTCCTCTACATCACCATGCTGCTTCTTTGCTCTGACCTTTTCAAGGCAAAACCTGTGTTTTCCTGTAGAAAAAAAAATATATTACAGGGATGAAGGTTTAATTTTATTTTAGTGGTTTTAATAACATTCAGCTATGTTACATTTTAAAGCTGCCTAATTATCAGATGTAACATCTGGGATACAGTATCTATCAAACTGTGTTTTATCCAAACTGGGCACAGATACAAGAAAGTGTTATTTGTGATTATTAACTGGAACATAGAGAGAAAGGTCAACACTTTCCCTATTCATCCTTCATCAGCAGAGAGGCTGGTAAGAAAGCAGAGTAAAAGTAAAACCCTTAATCAACAAAAACTTGTGCCTTCAAAAATATGCAAGGCACATGAAAGCAAAAAAGAAGCTTCTCACCTGTGCCTTTTTTTCTTTTATTGAATCATTCAGTTAAGCTACAGAGCACATCACAGACCTCTTCTGTTCTCAACTGAAGCCAAAAGAAGTGGTTTCTCTCTTGCTACAGTGGTTGACAAGAAGCACTGACACACTGTTCATAAACAAGCAGCAATTAAGAGATAGCAGAACATGGCTAGAATAGTTCTATTCATATGTTTTATTCCACTCTGCAGCACTTTTGAAGTAGTTAAACAGTTGTTTCTATAATCCTCCCAAGTACTTGTGACAGTAGTAACAATTACTGACTCTTCAGTGTGAGTTGTTCTGCCTCCAGAGATTTTGAGTCTCTCTTTTTATCTGCACTGCAAGGCCTCACTGAGAACAGGTAACTTTCTTCTAACCTTTCAGTCCTAGAGAGTTTCAGGCTGCTGCTGGAGGGTGTGTGGGCACAGAGATTGAGCAGCCCTGTTGGTATCTGTTATGGTGTGTGTGTTTCTAACCCCACACACCCTCATTAGCTGGTTTCCAGTCACCTGCTACAGCCCAGCCAGCATTCACATTCTCAGTAGAGCACAGCAGAGTGGCTTTTCCTGGATGGAGGGGATGCTCAACGCAGGGGCTTTATTCACAACAGCACAGAAGTGTTGTTGGACACTCCTGACTGGGTTAGAGCCCCAGCCTGGCTGGGCCAATGTGTTGGGCCAGTCTCCTGCAGTGGAAGGAGGTACTGTTCAGGGACATTGAGTGAACCTGGCCACTTCCTGTGGTCTGTTCTCATACTCTCCCAGCATCACTGGATTAGGAGGCACTCCTCTGCCTATTGCCTGTAGCATTTGCTTTGGTACTGTTATCTGTGGTACCATTCCCCTGCTAGTTTCAGTGGCTGCCTTCCCCATCCCCCCCCAGCTCCATTGTAATATTGCAGGATTTGATGAGTGACACTTCACATTCATTCACCTCATCTACCACCTTAATGATTCTCAGTGCCTGTCCTGATGATGTCCAGCATACTGACTCCTTGCTGCTGCTGGACACTGAGCTGGAAGGTCACTTTTCTCCCTCAGCCTCTCTGATGTGGCCTATCACACAACTCCTGTCCCTTTCTCCATTATAGATTTTTTTCTCTCCCCTCCCATTCACCTTGAATACATGAGAACTGTCAGAGTTAAAATCCAGTCTAGTTTAGCAACTGGTGGCTTCAAAGTGCTGTGGTTTTAGTCAGAAAATAAAATGGAATCTTAACTGGAAAACAAAACAAGACCTAGAACAGAATTTGAAATAGCATTTTGAAACCCTTTCCGGACATACTTATATATAAAAGCTACTATTTCAAAATACTAATTTGACTGAAATCTGGAGTCTCCTAGCAACTATTCTTGCAGTAGAAAGACTGTTTAGACTGGATTTTGCACAGGCCTTTGTTTCAGGACTGAAGGAAGGGTGCCCTGGCTGCTGAGTGCTGCTCTTTAGGTTCTCAGTGGGCTTTGGGTTCTCACTTGGGGGCTTCCTCCAGTGACCTCCAGGCTTTGATGGAAGAGGGCTGACTTATGTGTGGGTTGTATGGCTATTACTGATGCCATGCCCTGGAGGTGACAGCAGGCCTGTTTCTCAAGCCTGGGCAGGTGTGTTTACTTGTCTGTGTTTCTGTGCTTCCATGATCTATATGAAGTCCATGAAGTAATGTCCTGGCTGCAGGTCCATGGTGTGCCCTAACTAGTGAATCCCTGTGTGTCCAGGAGAGAGCAAAGGTAACCAGCATTGATTCCAAACCATTTCAGCTACTCTTTTAAACCCATTATGAATAAAGGGTTGAATCTTCTATATCAGCATCATACAGAATATAGTTTTTGAAGAAACTCTACAGTCATAAATATGAAAAGAACTATGTTGATGGAAGGTCAATTTTTCAATGCCTGGTTGAGTTACTAGGCAGGATTAAAAATAAAATTTAAAAATCCCTCATATCAGCCAAGAGATCTTTACAATCTTTTAAAAGCCATTTCTGCTGTCTGTAGCTTCCTCAGGTAGAATTCGAAGCAGCCTTTCTTACCAGATGTGATACTTCCTTCTTGTGTGTTTTTGGATTATATGTTATAATGAAAACATTTTGCAACATGCCATTCATCAAAATAAGAGTACTTGTATTATATTGTGTGTATAAGTTACATAATTATGTAGAGTAAATACAACTGTGATTTCAATCCAGCATAATTTTTTTTCTGAAATTAATCCCTTCTGGTTTTAACAGTTAGATGTACAACTTCAGTTCTTTGTGGAAGCTGACAGCTCATACCTGACTACTGCTGAGATGGTGTTGTTTATGCCTGAGGCAGAGAAACAGATCAGTCTGACTCAGCACACTGTCCTGACTCCTGTCTTTGAAAGAGCTCTGTGTGTAGAAATGAAGAGCATGTGCACATCTCTCCAATCATGAGTTCTCCTGAAAAGGCACTACTGGTCTTTTCTAACTTCAGCCTTCTTTACTCTTCAGTAAATAGGTCCTTCCTGCAGCAAGGGAGCCAGTGTTCTCCTTTTATCTCTTTATGTCACATCTTGAAAACAGTGTTTTCTCAAAAAATGCTGCGACTGTTCTCTTGATAGCCCAGAGTGGCAAAAGTGGTACCAGGATAGTTCCTTTCTCCATCTCCTTGGAATATGTAAAGGTATTGTGCTGTTCCTGATTTTTCTGAGTAAAGCTCAGGAGGAATGAAAAATCTGAGTCTCTGCCTGAGTCAGCATATTGAGTAACAAGCCCAGGGCAGCTATAAAACACTTTTAAAGCCAGGCCTCCCTCCCCACTGGCAGCAGCTCCGTGCCACTGGCATCCAGCTCTCATTTCAGAGTGATTTGTTTGTCTTCAGGAGGCAGCAGATGGCAGCAAAGTTGTACAGATGCACCAGGAGAAGGAAAATACCTTCGTGCACACATTCTAACAACATTCCATGGAAAAAACGTATCATTTGTTTCTGTCTGTCTTGCAGTGCGGTTGAGACAATAAATCAGGTTTATTGGCCCTCATGCACTTGTAACATAAGGGGTTGTTTTTCCCCCATTACCAGGAGTTAATTAAATCAGGTTGGGGTGAGAGGACGTGAACTACTTCTCAGTAAATCATCTTCCTCTCTGTAGGACTCACTTTGTGCAAATCTCTTTATATCCTTCATTAAACAGATACTGATGGCCTTGTGCAAATATTATAACAAAGTGCTGGTCTGTGCACTTTGATTGACTGCCAGTCTCTGCTGTGAGCTATGGAATTCCTCTCTCACTTGAGCTGTCCAGATACATCCTTTTCCAACACTTCAAAATAGGTAGCAAGATTTTTTTTAAACATAAAGAGAAGAAAGAGGAGGAAGGAAATGCTACTGTATGAAGTCTTACTGTTTAAAACACTCCAAAGTCCTACTGCATTAAATAAAAAAAGAAGCCTGGGTTTTGGACAAGAGCACTGGAAGTTTCTGGGATTCCATCTCTGCTCGTGAACACATTTAGTGACACACTTGACACATGTATGTTTGCTGAAGTTGTCACTGCCAGCAGCACTACATCCACTCAGAGCAGCAGCAATAAGCATACATTGCTGAACTCATTTCAGATTAAATGGAGAGTTTGGATTTGTGTTCCTTCTTTTTGACAGGGAAACCATTCCTTACTTGTATCTTTTAGTGGTTTCTTCAGTGTTCAAAACCAGAAATTGGGAATAAAAGAAGTATAAAGCAAAATTTACAATACAGTCTTTTGGTATAAAAATAGACATGTTTTTGAAAGAAAAGCTGGGGCTTAGATT
>NW_005054416.1:699934-705295 GCF_000277835.1 Geospiza fortis | reverse complement strand
GATTTTCTCCCTGCTGAAGTCAGTAGAAGTTTTGTTTCAATTAGATGGGATCAGACTCAGGCCTGAGATTTGTTGCTAAGATTCCTATCTGGCTCACCAGCATGTCTGATGTCTGTAGGCAGTAAGAGGACTAATGATATATGCCAGTTACATATTTTTCATGTTGTTTATCAATAAAGGCCAGACTATGAATGTGCTCCTTATACAGAATGAGATGCAGGGCTGCACAGCCTCGGGAAAAAAATTACTTAGGAAAAGGGACTTAAAATCCCTCAATTTTTCCTTGTCTCTAAAGAGAACAGACATATTTTACAAGGTGCAGCTGTCCTCTTCCAGTGTGCTCCTGAGCCCTCATGGGCAGGCAGGGAAGTGTGGTGGCCTCTGAGAGTTTGGTGCTTTCCAGCAGAGAGACACCAGAGCTGGGTCACGTCAGGGGAAAGGAGGAATGCACACACCCTCCTGTGCTGGGCTGGAACAGCAGGGGGATGAATTACACGGTGCCTTTCAGTCTTGGAGTGATTCAGCATCATGGAACTCCTGTCACAGTAAGCACCTCTTAAAAGGACAATAAGCATGTTTGTTTGATGAACTGCTCAGTGTGCTCCTGAACTAACAGATAAGATCCGGTTTGTTTGTTCTCCCATTTCTGCCCATACTGCTGGACATCAGAGATTAAGACCCAGACATCTGTTTGTTTGTTTTTTACACCCTGTTAGAAAAGTATGAAGAAAATAAAACCTTTTTATAAGTGATGGAAAAGTTGCACGTAATTTTCAAAGTGTCTATTTACAGAAACTATTGGAAGAATACTTATTTTGCAAACCTATTCTCAGAGTCAGAATTTATTACAAAATATGTGCCTTCAGTGGGTAGAACAGATCTTTCTTGACTTTGGAAAACCCCAGGATTTTGTAAGTGGATGAGAGACTCGAGGAGGTCTAGTTAAATGTTTTGTAAAAGTTATCACAGAATCAAAAAAAGTTTAAAAATTCATTTGGCATCCTCATTGCTGTTGTGTTTGCTGGGAATGTTGCATGCAAAACACTCCAGTCTTATCGAGTCATTAACATTGATTCCAGTCTTAATGGGACCATTTGTTTTTCATTTGGAGACATTACCAAGCATTTTGACTAGTGTACATAGCTTGTAGTAAAAAGGCTTTTACATAGCAAAGTTTTTTACCTCATGAAGAAATTATGCTCCTTCTCATGAAGGATACATGGCCTCACTCCAAGGAATTAAGTATTTAAAGATTAAAACAATTTCAAAGCTGACACAAATTATTTAGTGAATAAAAGCCCTATTCCTTAAAAAATATTTGGATAATAAAAGCAAACCCTTGTGAATGCAGTAAATAGATTTTAATTAGGCATAATTGGATTTACTTATTGGTTGTAGTCAGTCTTGCTGGAATTCTTTCTCCTGATGCCTGTGTGCTCCACACTACTTAAGTATGATGTGAGATAATATGAAACGGTGAATTGACGGCACAAGGAAACTATTTGGATGGCTGTCTGGAGTTGCCATTATTGGCTTTAATTATGACTTGCTGTCCTTTGGGTACTCAATGAGCCAGAAAAGGCTTCATATGTGCCAAAGTATTCATTAGTATTCCCCCTTCTGTCATTGTGCTTGCAGAAAGAGTTTCTATCTGGCACCTGACTGCAGTTCTTCCTAGCACGGACCGAGATGCTTTGCAGATTCTGATAATCATCTGAAAGTACACCAGTGTCTCTACTTTTTGGATGCAGTAGAAATTGTTCCTAGGTAACGGTGGAAGAACTCTGACCACTTTCTGATGTAACTGGAGAACAAACAATTTTTGCGGTTGGTCATGTGACATGGCTGCTTAAAGAAAATTTTGTGGTACCAGCTGGAGAAAGAAAAATAATTCCTTGTTTTCCTCTTCCAGGTTAGGGGACCTGTACTAGGGCTTCATGGGGAAGTCCTTGTATATATCAGCATTTTAGGCACTTTGCCATCATTCCATGTAGAACTAATAATGAAGCCCAAAAAACTTCCTGAAATAAAAATAGCCTTTGGAATCCATTTTGGTAATGAAAAATTGTCTATAGTGAAGAATTTTGGGTAGAATATAATAGATTAATTAAATAGAATAGAATTAAATAGAATAGATTTTTTTGTCTGCCATAGGGTGTCCCTAGGGTAGGTACAAAGCACGGTAATCACTCCTAAAGAATACTCCATGAACTCTTCTGTGCTGAGAATGGTGACCACTCCTTTGGCATCTGCTCTTGAACAGACTGGTGGACAAGGATGAATTCCTGCTCCAATACATATTTACCATTGCAAAACTTAATTTTAATTTAGAACCTTGTTTGAACTTCGAGTCTTGTTTCTAGCAGCCTTTGAAATACTGTCCTGTGGGACACCAGACTGTTCTTAGAAATGAATTTTTTAACTAAGGTGGTGTGTAAACAGATCCTCCTGATTTGGGAGGCATTTGATGACATCTTCCACTTCTCATTTGACGCATTACAGCATAAGCTGGCTTTGACCTAAGTACAGAGTTCTTAAACTCCTATTATTATAGGAGGATGCTCTCTTTCATGTGCTGTTTCACAGTCTTGCTCTCCCTGAAACCCCAAATCCTTACACTTGTCAGAGATTTTAATCTAGATCATGGATGAACTTCAGCCACTATTTAAGCATTCATGCCCAACATTTTGCTTTATTGGATAAAGGGAAAAGATGCTTCACCAGGGTTTTTCAGTATCATCCCCTGCTTGAGCTTTCACCTGGGCAGGTTACACCTGGGGCTGGTGCATGAATGGATGAGAAGAAAGGATGCTGTCTTGATATATTCTACCCTTTATAAACCCATTCCCTCAAACCTAGAACTGAGGCTGGGGCCATCTCTGCCTCCAGCTTATCTAGCCTAGGTTAGCAAAATCCACTGACATGGTGTTTCCAGAGTTTCCTTGTCTGCTCTTTCCACCCAAACAGTGTGCCATCTTTGGGCTGCTCACTACTTTCTGATATCTCTCCTTCAGCAGTGCATTAAAACACATGGTTTCAAAGATTGATGGGGGAATGGAGGGAACCAAAAAAACCCCAATCTTTCTTTTCTTTGGTTGCTGTTTATTGCAGAGAGTTTTGCTTCTCCTAACAGGCACAGCAGGTGGTGCTCTTGGTCCTTCCAAACACACGCCGCACTTCCTAAACCCCAGTGAGATCAGAATTGTGCCACCCTGCACCAACTGGCTGTTTTGAGCCCTGTCTGGTTCTGGGCAGGGTCTTTCAGCTTTGAGTGAAGTGTTTTGCACCAGTCAAGAGGAAAGGAGGGAAGAAAAGGTATTCTATGTGGGGTTTTGGCAGGAAATGAAGAAAAGATCAGTACAAACAAAAGGAACTAGTTGGCAAGTACGTACTTAACCACACTGTAGCCTGATACAGCCTTCTGTCCCAAATTCAGATGCTGAACATACTAACTGTGGAACTTAAAAGGAAAACTTTGTAGCTATTAAATGGGATGGTTCTGCTGCCATTGTTTTCTTATGTACATTCTTTCTTGTGTACATTAAGTAGGATCATGCTTTCACCTACACATTGTAATTTCTCACTGCAAGAACCACGAAACTTGTAATGGCAACAGTTCTAATTTCCAGGTTCCACTTGCTGTTTCTCAGCTGGCAGCTATACCTTGTCCATGCATTTGTGTCATCCTTTACATCTTGCAAAATCTGGATCAGAAAGGCCAAGGGCAGGAGACAGGTAAATTCTCTTCCAGCTGTTAACAAATAGGTAATTAAAGTTGGCAAAGTGTCATTATCTTTGATTTTCTTTCTTTTTAAAATAATGTTTCAAGTGGAAAACCCACCTCTCAGGATTTCAAAAATCTTAGTTGAATGTGCTTAGAAAGTAACTAAAAATAGGCAATTCTGAGCAGAACTTCAAAGTTTGGAAAGAAAAATCATGAATACCAGCCAACTATCTCATCAATAGATCCCTACCCAAGGTTTTTGCAGCAGTTTCCTGGAAAGGTGTCATTGCCAGTTCTTTTCAGTTTTTCTCATAAACATATGTTGTTGAGGAATTTAATATTAGGTAAAAACAAAAATTAAATCCCCACTTCATTTATTCTAAAGGCATTGAGTTTTGCTGTTCCCCAGTCCTCTCCTGTATATGTTAACTGTGTTCAGAGATATGGTAAAATAGAGGAAATGCTTCACTTCACCCAAGAAGTTATTCAAATACACTTGTTTAGGTTTTAGGTTTGTTTTCTTGGAGTACAAGGAGTAGGCACCAATAGATGGTGCTGGTGGTGCATTAATAAGGTTCAGTTTCACATTTGTTTTCTGGTCTGTGCTTGGAATTTGTTAAAAAAAAAAAGAGAGAGAACAAAACAAAACAACAAAAAAGAACAAAACAACAAAATCCCTCATGCTAAGCTTTTATCTAAAATGTTCTCCCCACACTGAACCGGTCACCGTTTAACTTTAACCTGAACTGTGGCCCAGGAAATCCTTCAACATAAATAACCTTGGAAGCTGCCATGACCATTTTTGGAACGTGCTGCCTCAATAAATCTGTTACTTTGTTGTGCAATGTTGAAGTGTGCAGTTGTTTCTCTGATTAATTAGGGCAAAAAATAAACTTGCCCGATCAATCCAAGCTGTGACACGTTTCAGCCCTGGCTTGGACGTGTGGGCAGAAAAGAGCCTTAGAGCCTTCTCCACAGACCTGCCCTGGAATTTTAGGATGCATTTCTGGCTCGGAGTTTACCCCATTTGATGAGATAAGGTGGCTGCTAACAAAGTTTGCAGGGGAAGAGTTTTGGTCTGTCCCAGGACTGCCATTGTAGCTTAGCATGAGTAGGACTGAACACAGTGAGAAATGATTCATCTTGACCACTGCCCCCACTAAAGACAACATAACTGAAGTGTTTTATGTAATTGTGTTTATTTTATTTCACATATTACCCATGGAGAACAGCTGATACATTCTCTATATCTTTCACCAGTCTGGAATGCAAGATAAAAAAAGGTATGGAAGAAGAGTTTTACGTTTGACATTCACGATATGAAAAATAGAGGGGATAAAGATATATTTTTTCCAAAAAAAAAAGAAAAAAGACATGGCACAGAACAATCTTAAATACCAATGCATATCTCGTGATCCACACACACCGCACTTATAATTAACAAAAACCACGTACAATTGCACTTTTCCTCTCTGTGACGTTCAAGTATATCGCAGTCCCCGCAGGGACTAATGAGTGTCCGATTCCCTGCCGGGTGCACATAACGCAGAGGGTAGAGCAGATGTGGGCGGCCTGTCCTTGCCCACGGCTGACGCGCACCCTCCAACCCTCGGGGGCGGAGGGCGAGGCCGGGCCCC
>NW_005054416.1:697518-699480 GCF_000277835.1 Geospiza fortis | reverse complement strand
GGGGCTGATCTTGTTTGGGGGGGCGGCATCGTTCCTATCGTTGACGGCCGCCCTGTGGAGCTCGTCGACCAGCCAATGCACCGTGCACGTTCCGAAGCGGCACGCCTTTGTTTGGAAGTGGGGGAATCTGTTAATGCTCTGGCGGTAGCGCTTGACGCGGATGTGAGCATCCTCCCGGTTGCTGCAGGAAGAGAGAGAGCGGGCATGAGAAGAGCGCGGTGGGGGCCCGGAGGAGGGGACCCGGTGGGCGAGGGAAGGGGAGGGTCTGCAGGGCAGGGAGCCCCAGGTGGAGACGGGCTCGTCCCGACGGTGCCCGGCTGCCCCCCAGCAGTCCCGGCTGTGCCCTCCGCGGGAGCAGCAAAGGCGCTACTATCTCCCGCCAGCTAAAGAGCGCGGGGAAATGAAGGCGGGAGGCTGCTTTCAGCGCGATGGGCAGCCCGGGCAGGACCTGCCTCTGGGGCGGGGAGGATCGCCAGCGAGAATAACCCAGAACGCCCGGAAACCAGGGGACCCCGAAACTTTCCACTGCCTCGAGCGAGTGCCCGAGCCCAGGAAGTGCTGGAATTTACCTGGGAGGTGAGACTCGGGAATCCTCTTTCACGTCCTGGGTGCGTATGAGAGGCAGCACGTCGGCGGCTGCCCCCAGCCCTCGGAGCAAGCCCGCAGGCTTCACGTCCCGCTTGGCTCGGCTTAGTGCCCATTTCGTCCATCTGAAAGAGCACAAGGGAAGAGGAGAGCCTGTTATCGCAAGTCTGCAGAGCGGGAGCCAAACCAAATAGATTCGAGGGGCGAAAATCTTTGCCAGCGCCGAGATTTTTTCCTTTTTTTTTTTTCTCTTCTCCTCCCCCCCAATGTTTCCCGAAAGGGCACGAGGCCTTTAAGGAGCTGAGCAATTCCTGCAGGGAATCCAGTGCCTCTGACGGCTGCCGGAGCCAGGCGCGGGGGCTCGGCAGCTCCACGCGCGGCGCGGGGCGCTGGCAGGAGGGCGCGCTCCGATACTCACTTTCTTTTGAACTCTGTCGCTACGTCCACCCGTGCAGCATCCACCCCGAGGAAGGTCACAGAGCCGAGATAGAGCAGGGCTACGTGAACTAGTTTCATTCTGGCTGGGCTCCTGCTGGAAGGAAAAGAGAAGAACTGTAAGCATGCTTGCTCATAAAAGTCAAGTAAGGACTGTCCTTTACTCCTGGTGATTCCAGAGAGCTCCTTCCCTCGCAGAGCCCCCAGGCTACCGGGGACTTTGTGTCTGATATGAACCAGAAGCTAATATTTGCTCAACAACTTATCACAGAGTAAATAACAGAGCCTCCAAAGTTTACGTTTGTCTAGAGTTTAGTTGCAGAGGCGGCTGAAAACCAGCAGGATTTCCAGAATACCCCCAGCGGCTTGCACTAGGATTTAGCAAACCCATAAGATCAGAGAGCTGGCTATCGGACGCATCGTTTCCAAACTCCAGCAAGTGTTTTGCTGCCGGGAAGTTTATTCCCTGATAGCTCCTCGTCCCACTTCACACGCAGAACCAGCTAGGTCTGGATCTTATGTTGTAAACTGCAGCTGATGCCAAGAGCCAGTGCAAGACTCCACAGCATAACTCCAAACTCTTCAAAACAGTCCAAATTTAGTAGAGTTTACTTGCGTTCCACCTCCCCTGAATCTTTTGTTGTTGCCAAGGACGGAAAAAAAAAAAATAGTTCTTACCTGACAGTGAGGATAATCCACTGAGACAAATGTTTTTGTAGTAGCGATCCGAGCTTGCAGGGTTTCCTGAGGAGCGAGAACTCCTCCTTTGTGTGTGTGTGTGTGAAGTAATCACTGCCGAGCTCTGCGCTCCACTGCTCGCTTTTATAGAGAGCGCTGAGAAGTGGGTGGACCTTGGCGTGGCTCGGCGAGCTCTCTCTTGGCACCCCCCCACCCCCACATTTCAAGCACTCCTTAAGCATTCTGACCTGGACTGGGGGCAAC
>NW_005054416.1:696286-697504 GCF_000277835.1 Geospiza fortis | reverse complement strand
GGGGGAATAAGAGGATTATTAAAAATTATCTTAAACAACCCCCTTGGTATTTTGTTAATTATAACGGCAGCTTTTAGGATTCTGAGTCATGGCATAACTTGCAAAAATCCGATGAGCCCCTCAGCCTGTTTTACTGGGGACAGAGGTTTTAACCGCCAAAATATAATTATATTTATGCTGTCTGTAGAATAATTTCTCATTCTAGATATCTTAGCCTCAGGTGGGTGAAAGCAGGGGAGTGGAAACCAGATTCAATCCATTCCAAAATCCATGAAAATCCATCAAATATCAAAGTTCCAAAACTAAACCCATATTTGGACAACCTGAATTTATAATGAGTAACTGGAATGACAGCCTTCTTTACATAAGTAATGAGGTGGCAAATCGGGCATCATTAATATTTATGACTTAACTTGGGTGCATTTTTTATCTAACAAAATGAATTTGATTTACTGGATCGATTCAAGTAGATCACGATTCAAATGGTTTTGGCAGACGAAGGTCAGAGCCCAGTTCTGTGCCTTGGAACAGAGCAAGCGGCGTTGCTTTGGGGCAAACACGGGGTCACTGAAACGCCTGGGGTTACGGGCGCTGGGAAGATCCGCCGTGCCTTGTGCCGTTCCCAATCCGCAAACCTCACGGATGTGAGTGCAGTTACTTCCCGGTCAGAAAGCTGAACCGGTGCAGGATTGGGATCTCTAACAGCATTCTCTCGGCTGGCCAGCAGCAAAACCTTAGTCTGACCACCTTGTTATTGGGTTTTTTACAGTCTTTAACGTCTTTGCTCCGTGACGCTTCAGAAATGCAGCGGTCCGGCTTCGCAGGGGGTGCTGGCAGACAGCAGCTGATGGACAGTGTCCCCGCTGATTTGTCGCAGTGCAAATTCGGCGGCACCGAGGGAAATGCCCCGGGAGATCTGCGCTCTGGGGCGCCAGGGTCCCCCTGGCCAGCGAGAGACGCTCGGCAGGAAGAAATGAGTGGTGAGATGTTTCTCTCGCATCTTGCCCCAAGCAAAGTGTTTCAAAAGTCAGGTGAGTGAGCGTGTGCTCGTGACTCTGCCTTTCTAGATAACCGCGGTGTATAACAACACCCCGGAGAGGTATGTGCAGGGGGATGACAAAAACTTTCCTGTGCATGGCTCACTCGGTCTAAGGTGCTCTCTCCCTCCCTCCCCCGGCTCTCCAGCGGCGTCCAGACATCTGGAGCCTTCTGTCTGCG
>NW_005054416.1:692825-696137 GCF_000277835.1 Geospiza fortis | reverse complement strand
GTGCTCCGGAGCGCAGAGCGAGAGGCTTGCAGGGAAAACACAGGGAGGAAGAGATGGGAAAATAAGTGGTCTAGAACGGGACCGTATCATGCCGGCAGCTGCACGACTGCATCAGCCCGCGACGGCTGGATATTAGAGACCTCATGAGGCAGCTCAAGCTCGTGCGAGTTCAAGCATTTCCTTGATTAGCAGAACTTGAAACTGAATCTAACTTTTTCCGAATGAGAAGGCAGGATTTTATGTGATAAGCATTGCTTTGACTCAAATTAAGTCTCCCATTCCAGTTAAAAAAAAAAAAATCACACGTTTCCTCAAATGCTGGAAAATCCCTCATTAAAATCTTTGGCTTAAACGGGAAGTGTATTTTGTATACCCTCAGCCAAACAATGCAGAAAAAAATTCTATGTTGATTTAGGAATAGTAATAACAGTAGTAACACAACTCTCACGTTTCTTCCATACTGACTGTAGCTATCATCTCAGTGATACAAAATTACTTCATGCAAATTCATGAGGTGGCAAACTCTGACACATAAATGATCAGTTTGTTGATGATGTGATTTGTGAAAGGGCGTCAGCAGGTAAAGCTGGGTCAAATCTACCACAAAACATCATGTTCTTTGTTCAGAGGCTCATTTTGTTCTTTCTATGAACTTGCATTCTCATGCAGTTTGGAAATGAGCAGTAGTCACTGAATTGGTACTGTGATGTAACAGTGACCAATTTTTAAAAAATTATGCCTCAAATAGTTTTTTTCCTAAAAAAAACCAAACAACCAGTTCCACAGAATGTTCCACAGCAATATCATTCACAAACTGTGAGTCTGAGGCAATGCCAAGCAGTTCAGCAAGAGCAGTGTGTGATGTGAAGTGCAGGGTCCCCCAGATGCTGCCTCATCCGTGGTGGGAAGCTGGCCTGGAGGAGCAGCCAGCTCCTGTTTACTGCTTATCTTGGGGGTACTGTTCAACCTCTTGGTGTTCCCATACAGAAGACCTTACAACAAGTATCTGCTCTGGCAGAGACATGGTGAAATGAGCTGCTGTTTATAGAGCATTTTATTCCAGCTGAGATTTATTTGAAAAGAAAAGGTCTAAAATCTGTGTGTAGCAATGGGGAATCAGTGTGAGGCAAATATTCTGTGCTGATGATGGAACTTCAAACTGTTGTTTGAAGCCAGTGGAAGTGCCTTTGCATGTTTCACTTTGTTTAAACAAATTGTTCTGAATTCATATGCCATGAGTATGAATAGACTTGATTGTATTTCAGGCTGCATGAAATCAGCAGAAAGATAATACTAATAGAAGAATGGCACCCCCTGAAGGATCTAAAACCTCAGTCAAGTTCCACACAGAAAAACCTTACTGTTAGTGCCTGCACTCAGCCAGTTCTCTCCATGCCAAGAGCACAGTGACAATGGGGTGAGGACTCCATTTCAGTAGTCCTGCTGGAGGTGCTTTGGTGTACACCAAACAAGCCTCCCAAGTGAGTGGGGGATGTCTATTGGTAGGGGAAATCTGGTCAGGGTCATGGCTGCCCCCCTGTTCTGGCATGGGTTGGCAGAGTATGAATTCCCTGTTTCCTGGAGGAGGAGTGAAGTGTACAAGGTATTGTGAACGTTCACACCTTGTTATTGGCAAGGGCACAATGTGAGTGTGACAACATTGTCCCTTGAGTGCTTTCAGGCTCTTGGAGAGGCTGCAGCCTTGTAGTTCTTCCCCTGGGGTAAGTACATGACTAGGGGCTTGTGGAGACCTGTGCCTTGGTGTCCTCTGTGAGCCCCTGCTTCTCCTGTGAGGAGCTAGGCTGCCCTGATGCAAGTGAGGGAATTAAGGCTTGATGGTCTGGATGAGCATTCAGTTTCACTTTTCATTAGAATTTAGGTGAACAAACACTGTGTCTGCTCCACTTCTTCATTTGTCCTATAAGAACATAAGATTGCTCTCTTAAGTGAAGTTGTGGATGCCACATCCCTGGAAGTGTTCGTGGTGTAGTTGGATGGGTCTGAGCAACCTGGTCTATTGGCATGTGTCCCTGCCTGTAGCAAGGGATTTGGAACAGGATGATCTTTAAGATCCCTCCTGACCCAAAACCTTCTGTGATTCTGTGAAATAAATAAGCTCAACTACACTTTCTATTTTATTTAAGAATACTTCTTATAAACTTTATAAAATTTGGCTGTACTGATCTAGATGGCAGAAGGAGCAAGGCTGTAAAGTGAGCACTAGCATTATTGGGAAATCACTAAATAAACATCTTGCTCTTGAACATTTATTTATTGCTCTTGAGCATTTATTAATGCTCTGGGAAAGGTGTGAGTGATTCTGTCCCGCTAGAGGTGCTCTGTTAAAAGAGCAGTGAGATTTTACTATTGAGATTTGTTATTGCATATTGAATCTTTTTATGAGTAAAGATGTGATAACTCTAAGGACCCATTTCAGCTCCAAATTAGGTAATTTCATAGTGTCTTTAAACTTTCCCTCCAGGTTTAGCCGTACAGAACATTATCCTTTGCTTTTGTGAACTGTTACTGTGTCCTGCAGCCAAAATGCCTATGCATGACTTAAAAAAGTCCTACCTAACTCCTACCTAGATGAAGTGACTGACCCCATAGAGTGCATCTCTCCCTCAAAAAGTATGGTCAATCTTTTTGATGTATATAGTACACATTTTTCTTTACTCCTAAACAAGGAAATGTATTAGGATTGGATCCTTACACATGTCATTTGCTTCAAAACAGCTAAATCACGAAGCTGATGACTCCGAGGAGATGTCAACCTCTGCCCTCCACTGAGAAGGCACAAGCAGGAACACTGCTTGAAGCTCCTTGACCAATTTGCATCTGGCTTATCAGCAAGACACTGCATGACTATGTCCCAGCTAAGAGGTGTAAGAACGGTGTGTTTGAAGCAGAAATGTCTCTGAGACCACTTATGACTGCTGGGTCCCTCGTCAGGGTGGATCGTCAGGAGCGAATCCAGTTTGCTGCACTTCCACACCCAGCCTGGCACCCACGACTGCTCCTCGCTGGAATGCCACCCACGTCCTCCGCGCTGGTTTTCTCTCTGTGCTGTCAAACGGGACGTACATACAAGCTTATCAGAGTGGTTTCTGCAGGCTCCGCCAGCTACCCAAGCGCTGTACTGTCTGCTCCTTTATCCTCAGCATCTCTACGACTGCTGGAAAAGTCCACTGAGCTTTCGAGGGCCAGGATCTAAAAGGTGCCTGCCTCATCTGCGTTACAAACAGCACCACGGCAGCTCCCGGCGCGGCTCGCTGAGCGCCCCGGAGGCCACCGCCCGTGCCCGGGCCAGCA
>NW_005054416.1:654957-691480 GCF_000277835.1 Geospiza fortis | reverse complement strand
GCCGCTCATCCATCGCCTGTTGAGCGGCGCCGCGTGTCCCCCGGGCAGCGCTGTAGCGCCGAATGGGGATGGAACGGATCCTCTTCCTAAAGCCTCGGGATACTGAGTTCTGTCTGCTGGGGGAGAGGGAAGTGGTGTTATCTGCTGTCGTTTTGTGGGCAAAGAGAGAGTGGTTTGTGTTACGTAACTCTCCGTTATGGTACCAGCTTTGTTGCTGCAGAGATCTCAAATCAGTGTTTAGGCTGACTGGAAAACGAAGTGATTGTCAACTGGAATGTGTTTGTGCTGCGTATTTCAGAGTGCTCCTTTGAATGTATGTTGTTAATAAACAATATTTTAAACAGTCGAATGTTCCCTAATTTATTTGACTATGCATAAACCAAACAACACTCAAGTTTGTTACTCAGAGTAATTCTTTGAAGTAGCAATTGCGTGTAGTCTGTATCTGTTCATTCAGAAAGTGCAGCTAATAAACTCGGACTGTGGATGTTTTTAAAAAGAAATACAATTTTTAGAGAAACTGCTATATTTGCATGTTTAAAGATGCACTGTCTTACAAAGTTCTGCTAAGGGTCTCGGATTTTACTATTCTGCAATTGTTATTCCATTAATTACATCCTTGTTTCCCCTCCCACCCCATTCGATAATAGATTTGTCCTAATTGTACTGTCAAAATCAAGCCATGTGAAATGGGAAGTATTTTATTTTAAAAATAAAGACCTTTCCTTTTGCCTCTCTCCTGTTTTGGAACATTTTCCCTGACAAAGTAGAGAGAATACAAATCAAAACAAAGAAGCAACTAAAAAACCCAGATGTGCTTTTAAGAAGACAAATCAAATAGGCTGCTTACTTCATTGAAGTGAAATTATAGATTGCATTGGAAAGCTTTATGTCTGTAAAATGTCTTCACCTGTAGCATTTAAGTATGTGTTTAACTTCCCATACATAAATTGTTTCGTGAAGTTTGGTGGAATTGCTTGCCTGGGTGAAATTGAGCAGATTCAGAAATTGAGTAGATTCAGAAATAACTCCTGAACCTTAATTTTAAAAGGTCATGCCCAGAAAGTAATTGTTTAGACTTTATTATTTAAATTGCTTGTTGCTACTTTAATGCTTCATAAGAAAAATGCTTGAAGGAACAACATTCTGTTGAAGACTAGGCATGCATTGTTTTCCAAATTCCTTTACCCCCACATGCAATCCCATAATACATGGTGTACTGACCTTTATTTTTCTTCTAAAACTGTAGTTTTTTGATGCATTTATTATGCTTCCTTCTATATGAAAAGCAGGGACAAGCATTTCTAGGATTATAGACTAGCTATCCTTGAAGCTTTTATATTTTTGAGTATGTTCCTTTTTTTCCTTTCCTATTTGTTTTTCATCTGCAGCTACCTTCTGGCCTGGTTTTAATGTGCTTGATTTTAATGTTGAGTGTAATTACGTTTTGTAGGGGTTTGTCTTCTTTTTTTTTCCCAGGCATAATCTGTGGAATAGCTTTGTGTAAACAAGCAAACAAAAGTGCTGTACCCTTCCCCCCAACCTGTGTGTCAGCAGCATTTGGATGATAAACACTTGTGGTTTATAGGGAAGGGTGTTTATAGTAGTGACTGCTCTCCCAGGAAAGCCCCACTGTGTCTGCTGGCTCTCCCCTCACTGCTTGTGTGGATTCATTTACATGGGCCAATCTCTTACCCTTAAAAATGTGGTAAAGGTGCTGATTTTCTGGCTTTACTAAAAAAACATTCACTGTAAATATCTACAATGCAGGGTTTGTGCAGTTTAGGAGCAGATCTGTAGGTTTCTGTTGTTTTGGATCAACTTTGTAACTGATGCTACAAGTTTTTATCCAGCATGGTGTTCAGGGAAAGTGAAGGGTTTTATTGTCCTCACATAAACCAGAGTGTGTCCTTTGGGAATCCAGCATGTGAAAGTCCATTCCTGTTCTGGTCTAGGCCTGTGTAAATTGATGTTAAAGCAGTCCTGGTGCTGCCATTCCTATTGTGCTAAATCTTCCTTTGGACCCAGCTCACTTTAGGACGCTGATGCGTCCAAAAGACCTTCCTTGCTGGATGTGTTACCTGTGTTGCTGTTTTGTCCTTGGATTACTTTCCTGCTCATTTTTCAAACAGTGTTGGCTCACCAGGATGTCAGATGAATGCCAGTACTGGCATAAAGGAGGATCAGGAGCATGCTGAAAGACAGATCAACGCACCCTGAATTTATATCAGCCTAAATGTTCCTAGAGCCTTGGGCACAAAGATGTTAGTGAGGTGCTTTAGTGTCCTACATGCTCCAAGAAACTGATGGGAACCCTTGGATAATTTGCCTAACAGGCAGTTCATTCATGCTTGGCAAGTTGCACAGAGGCTCTGCCTGAGTGGAGAATGAGCTTTGCTGTTGACAAGTGTCAGAAGAGTTGCAGGCACTTCAGAGCTGAGACGTCTTTGTGCTGTTGAGGATGACCTGATTCACCCAGCTTTTCTGTCTTTCAGGTGCACTGGTCTGTATTCCCTCTTAGGTTGCTCAGTCTGTGTCTCACCATAAAACAACTTCCATGGATTATAGTTTTAATGGCTGTTGTGTATTTGAAGCACTCATTCTGAGCCACTGCTCAGAATTGCAGCAGTAGCTGCTGTCAGAAGTGCATGTTAAGCGTCCTGACAGAGTTATAGAAACCAGATTTATAAATCCCCCAGCTTTACTAACCCCCCCTTTTTTTTCTAACAGTGATACTTTTTCAGAGTAAAGCAATCAACCTTGGTGTATTTTGCCTTCAGCTGAACCTTGGCTGAGGTAGATAACCACATTTTCCCCCAGCATATCAGCACAATATAAAGCTGTTACATAACTGGCTAAAAAAGGCACTTACAGAAGTCTCTGAAAGGAGCAAAGGGGCTACCAAATGTAGGCATTCTGGGGTAACAGCTAGGAGAAATCCCAGGAGGCCTTACTGTTCACGCATTTTATTTTTTCATGGATTTGGAAGTGTGTTTGATGTGCTTCACCAAAAAATTCTCATTTAATATGTCTGAATAATGGAATGTGGATGGGATTTAGGAAGAACACAGATGTTTGCAAAGATCACAGAAGGGCATGAGAAAATGCCTTTTTTGTTTTGTTTGTTTTTGGTTTTGCTGGTATAAGCCTAATCATAAATCTATCCCTAGAATGTACATACAGTGCTCCTTGGAAAAGGTAAAAGAGAGAACATTCTGTGTCTCCCTTAGCTCAGCAGCTGAAAGGTGAGAGGATAAAGAAGAGAGGATCCAAAGACTGAATTTGATTAATTTTCCCATACACCCATAGCAGCTTTCCTGTAGGATGCTGTTTTGTACCCAGAAGTTAAAGGAGAAAACCTGTGAGGTGGAGCAAGATGTTTTCTATGAGGTTTGGTTGCTCTAAGAGGACAGAGGAATGATTTGTTCTTGATTCTGTGTGCAGTTGCAGTGTGTAGGACAGAAGGCTTCCAACAGTATAGCAGTTTTATTTGGCTGTTGTCACAGCTGATAAATGCTGGTATAACATGTGTAGGCTCTGTTGTGGTTGTTTCTGTTCTGATTTTTATCAACTCCTCTTCAGGGAAACCTTTATTGTGTAACATAGCTTTGTATCTCAGAGGATTTTGAAACAAGACAAGTGATTGTTGATGGAGTGGGAGAAATTTCTAAATGGAGTTGTCTGATTCTTTTTTTTTCCCTGTGAGCAGATTTTGCCTGTGAAGAATATAGTATCATTAGGATTTTCTGGTGTATTTGCTGTATATTCACAGTTGGGCATTTCACTGAGCTAGTGTGTGTGTAAGGAGCGGATGATTGCTTGATGCCATGGCACGCAATCTCTGTAAAACAAAATGTAGAAAAATAAGGGAATAAAGCTGATACTTCAGTGGCTTTCTTATCTGTGCTGCAGCTTAATTTGATTCAAATGCAATCCAGGGAAATCTCAAAGGGCTTAAAAAAGCAACAAAAACGAAATCCTTCTTATTGTGGCAGGGAATTCTTGTAGCTGTGGTGGGAATGGAGCATCAAGTGCAGTGCTGGAAGTGGAGCAGGATGCAGGAGTGTGTCTAGGTGCTGCTAGGACATGGCTCTAGGTGCCTGTGGCTGGGTAGGGCATGGCACCCCAAATACTTGTAAACAAATTAGTTGCTCCTGTCAATGAAATTATCTCTTCCTCCAAACCTTGTGCTTTACTTTTCAAATACAACAGATTCCACAATACCGTGCTGAAACAGAATGAGGAAAAATATTTCAATTGCACATGGTTTTGTTTGTTTTGATTGTGGTTGTGTTTGTTTCTTTGTTTGTTTCTTTGGTTTCTTTGTTGTTTGGTTTTATGCCTTTTTTTTTTTTTTGTGAGATAAAGCTCTCTTGAAAGTCTGCTTGGAAGACCCCCAGTATTTTTTGGTAGCATGTATTCCTAAAAGATATTCAAGCAGTTTCTTCTAGTGCATAATGTTGACTTAAAAAAAATATTTGATTTTGGTTTATGGATTTATCATTTTGGCGAAATGTTAAAATCAATGGAGATCATGGAGATCTTCTTTTCCTCACATGTCTGTAATGAATATTTCTAAAGAACTTGGATTTCAGCCTCTTTACTCACTCAGTATTGCCATTATAATAACAACAACAGTAAAAATGCTTCTGTTTCAGACTTTCATTTTAAACTAAAATATTCCTGGAAGCTGACTTTTTTCTCAGCTATCTTCATTTGGTCTGAAATAGGAGGACACCAGTTATGTTGAGGGAAGTAGCATTTCCTATCTTTGTGACTAAAAAAAAAAATTGCAGTGAAGGAACTCTCTCTTCCCTGTTCTGTCCTGGATTAACTTTTGGATTATCTGACAAAAAGACACTTTTCCTGCAGCCTGTTCATGGCAAACAGTTTGTTATGCAAGCCTGAATACTGTGTAAGCCCTGGCCTTCTATAACCACAATCATATTTTTCAGTGGAGGGACAATGAGACTGACATTTAACTTCTGCAATGTCCCAAACATAACAGCCTTGTCTTGTAACAGCAAGGAAGAGAATTACACTGCTGTGGAAGTTCTCTGACATCAATTTAAAGTACCAGCTACCTCCCCAAGTACTGGTGCTCACAAAGGAAAACCACAGTCACTGTGGAATCATTTGTAAAATGTGTAACAGCAGATTCACAGTTCAGCCTTGATAACTGTCAGTGAAAGTTGTAGCCTGCAGATATCTACTGGTGAGTGGGAGGTTTTCCTTTGGTTCATCTCTCCTCTTACTCCTCTTTGCAGTAGCATGAGACTTTCAGGCTCTTTGCTTCTATAGTTAAAAAAATGATTTCTAACAATAGCATTATCAGTATTGATGAGATTAATTTTCTTCTGCTCGGCGTTTTGGGAATTGTGTTCCATTTATGTGTGTTTGTTGAAATAAACTACTCCTCTGGTGTCAGTGGTATGTTCTGAAGTCAAGGACAATCCAGTTAGTGTTGATTGGGATTTGGCAGCTAAATCCCTGCTCATTGTGCCAAGAACATGCTGGTTATTGCTTATCTGCTAGTGACTAGATAGATCCTGATTTCATGTCTCTAATGTTTACAGTTCTCAGTTTTCAATCTTCTGCAGATTGAATACAATGAAAAAATGCAATCATTGAACAGAGCTGGAATTCTTTGTTTCCTTGCTGGTAGTGTTGTGTTCTAGGTGTCAAAGTAACCAGAACATTTGCACTGAGCTGGACGTGGGTGACAGGCTGTCACTGCTGCAGCCAGAACCAGCACTTGGTGACAGTATGGTCTGGGGTTGTGTGTAGCTGTTGTGGAGGAAAGCTGAGAGACAGAAAAAACAAACTCATCATAATTCTGGATACAAATTCAGGATAGTTGCATGCAAAACCCCATTGGACCATGGGAGACCTCAGTGGATAAAAAGAGACAAAGGAATTTTACTGGGCTTATAAAATCAGTCACTCAGAAAGAAATTCAAGGGGGAAAAAATAGAAGGTAGGAAAAATGTCCTTATCATGTCCTTTTACTGTGGTTCATGTGTTGTTTTCTAGGACTTAAAACCCCAGAAAATCCATTATCTGGCACTTGGCTTGATCTTCAGCAAGACAGAAAATGTCTTTTTAAATGTTAGAGTGTCGGGTTGGGTCGCTGGAATAGCAGCTGGAAGGAAGATGAGACATTCTGGCAGAGGATTTCTCAGATGCTTGTGAGGGAAAAGGGATGACAGCTCTTCTTGCTGGAACCTTGACTTCAGCTGTGGAAGGTTGTGGGTTTTGTTGAGCTCCTTTTGCCAGCTGCTGTGGACAGTGATGCCAGGAGTATGGAGTGTTGTCAGACTCTGTAGTGGCTGCATGTCACTTCCTCGTGGCTTAGGAACCTTCACAAGACATTGGCCACTCCTCCTGCTTACTCTATTTGACACATTTCTGGTATTTTAGAATGCTTTCTGTCTTCTGGGTTTATTCCAGAAGAATCTCTGCCTTATCATCTCTCTCACTTTCTCCTTCCTTCTCTCACTCTCAGCATCCGTTTAACTCTCTTTATTTGCTCTGTGGTTTTCTGAGATGAAGTCCTCTTGGCCACTCAGTCTGACTTCTTATGGTTTTCATCTTTAAATAAACAAATTCCAGTTCATCACACAGCACCAGGGCCAGGTTTTGTCCCTTCTGTAAATTTTGGGCCTAAAAGTGTATTCGGTAGAATTTTAGTTTAGGCCAAAAAAATCCTTTCCTCCCCAGTCTTATTTCTTGGAAGCAGAAAAAGTATTTGATGTGAAATTTTACTGAAATAATTGAGCTGGAAACAGATGCCAACCATTGAGACTTTATATGGTGCATTAAATTTAAGTAAAAAATAATTGAAAATAGCTGAAGAACAAGATAATACACCATTAGAGATACCGGTAGCTGTTAGTTATATGTGTTTCTAAAAAAATCTCACTCTTGTTTCTTAGTTTGTTATAACTGCACCAGTTAAAGCTCAGTAAACCTTTTAGCTTGACCACTGTGTTGTTGAAGTCTTCCACAGTTTAGATTTGTACATTTAACATGTGTATTTTTGTTTTGGACAAAGAAATGCAGACGCTCGTCCTTTTTTGTGACTATTGTTCTTGGGCTGTAAATCTAATTCCTAAATGGCAGTAAGAATAAGCTGTATGTGTGACTAACAAAATACTCAAGACTCAAAAGACAAAGTTGTGACCTTGTCATAAATTCAACTGTAATGAAATTTCAATTCTTGAAATATTGTTGAATTGTCATACTGTACTTTTTAAAAAAATTAGAGAAGCTGTGGTTTTTAATTCTATTACACAGACTGCTTTTCATAAACATGCAAATTGCAATTGCATAAAAATAGAAGAAAGCCACATGCTTTGTTCCTGTGGAGCTGTTTCTTCATAATTAATGTATTTTCCCAGAAAAACACATAGTAGTTTTATAAAGCTTGTGTGATGACTGGGCTGTTACTGGTCTATATTGTTGGTATATGCTATTTTTAAACTAGGTTTAATACAAAACATTCCAGTAGAATTTACAAGAGGATTTCCATTTTCTTTCTTCTTGTTTCATAGTTTGTGAAGAGAGAAGTAGTAGGTTTGATATTTTTTAAGAATATAGAATTTTTTAAAGAGGGTTTCAAAGAAAAATTGGTGATAAAACCAATTTTAAAAGCCTTCCTAAAACACAGATTTAAACCCACCTTTCCCCCCATATTTTTTTTGGAGTTATTTAATCTATTTAGAGTCTTCCTCTTTTGGGCTACAAGTTCTTAGAATCTTCAATCTCTGAGTTTTTTCCTTCCGTGTCTTTTGTTCAGTGGGCTGCCAGGCAGAATTTGCTTTTTGTGAAGTGTCTTAGCCTGGGGCCTCTGCCTGAGCCATAGGTTGTGCCCAGCTGCAGCTGAGGAACAAGTTGGAATTTCCTGTAAAGGGAGGGAAGAGCTGCTGCCTTTGGGATTCACCCTACATTTCTTAGAAGTGCAATTATTGAATTATTCTTATTTTATGCCTTTCAGGAGCTGCTTGCTTTTGCAAAATAGGAAGCCAGTTAGCCCGTGTCTCTCATGATCAGTAAGTTTCAGCAGTGGTAGAAAGCTCAAGGTTTGGAATGGATGCTTTTAGTGGTATTTCCAAAACAAATAGGATAACGAGGCATACACACAGAATAAAAGGATGTTTTCTGTCATAATAAATATTCAGTTTGTGTTCAGAAATCCATGCAAGTGTTCAAAGTGTTGCAGAGGAATGCTTCTCCCTGTGGTAATTTATAGTGACTAAAACTGAAATGCTTATTTTCAGTGATAAATTCTGGTCCACTTTGCTGCAGTGAGTTCAGAGAACACCTGTGAAGGTCTCAGGTTTGCCCTTTAGCTGGAGGCAGCGATTTTAGACCCTGGTGCCAGTTCTGTGCTACTCCCACTCACCAGCTGAGGTCTGGACTCAAGCTACTTGTAAGCATGCTTGAAGCTGAGCCACCTGTGTTTGGAGTAGTGACACTGTGTGTTCCCTTTTCCAGCTCTGAGGGTTGGTTCTTTGCAGCAGGGAAGAGCTGGAACATCCCAGAGCCCCTCACTCATCAGGGTGTCCTGAGCCTGCAGCTGTGACTGCCCTGCACTTCAGCGGCACAGCCAAAGCAAGTGGCCCTGTTGTTTCAGCTACAGGCAACTGAAAAGAAAACAAAGCCATAGAGAGCCACATGTTTGTGATTTGGAATTCAAAACTCTTCTTTCAAAAGATTCTCTTTCCTGTTTGATCAGCGTGCATAAATAATGATACCAGGTTTGCCCCTGAGTAAACGGCGTCCGCTCAAGCGGTGACACTCCTGTAAGGTTGTTGTTTCAGCACCGTGTTTTCCAAATATTTTGTTTATAGTGTTTATTATTAAAAGAGATGAGATCATACATGTTTAACAAAATTATCTCCTGGAGGCTGTTTTTTATCATTTTGTTCTCTTTTGCCACATGGCATCTTTTTGGAAGAGGCAAGACTGTCACTCATTTTTTGTGAGAGAGAAAAGAACCTCAGAAAACATGCTTTGTGCCTTTCTGACCTTGTAAGATGTTTTTGCATTCTTACAAAATTGTTTACATGTTTGTTTATGGGTTTCTTTACTATTTTTGTTTTTAATTTACAAAATGTGGCCAGTTTTAGTAAATAGCCTTTTTTTGAAAACTGCAGTTCAAGAACATGGAGGTTCCCTTGTCTAGTCTCTAGACATAGTTATTGGTAGTCAGAGCTGCTCTTCTTGCTGATAGCCTAGTTGAAGACAGAAGGTAGCAGTTTACATCCATACTTAATTCTAATAAAAATGAAGATTGTTGCTCTTTTCAGTGAGGTAGGATTTGAGAGGCCTAACTCGGAAGACTGTTGTTTTCATAATCTGTTGTTTTCTTGAGAATATACTTACCATTATTTGAAGTTAGAAAACCCAGAGTCAGATACAAGTAATAATAACAACAATAATTTTTTTTAAGAAAGGCCTTAACTGGTCTGCGACTCATTGTTTCTGCCTTGTGGAAGAGACCTTGGAGATGTTTCAATTCCCAACGTTGTGATGGTTAAAGATAGGATGCTGAAAAGGAAAACCTATGGATCTCCTATCTTCCTTTGTAACTGAGTTGTGTGTTCTGTTTATTCTCAGCCAGTGTTCTTAAAGTTATAATAAAGTCTGTGGGTTGAGTTGGTTCCTATCCCTAACTTCTTTTCTCCTTCTCCTCCCTGGCTCCCCAAAAATCAGTAATTCTTCTTGTTTTAAGTTTCATATGAAAACAAGAAGAGTCATGGCTACTAATAAAATACTGAAGCAGAAGACTCAGAATGTAGTTCTGTTTAAAAATCTCCATATAAAATCTAGAAATGAGCAGTAGAAAACCCTCATTACTTACTAAGTCTGGTATGTACTCCCTACCTAGTCTTAACTGTTCTCTTAAAGCTTTGAAAATAGACTTGCAGAGACCAAAACATAAATTGTATGTTTTATTAGATTTGATTTATGGTCTTATGAAAACTCTGGATTTTTTTATTCTTTTGCATTTGATGGTTACTGAGAGGAGCTTTGGACTTCAGTGATCTTCATGTAGTTGTATAAAGCACCATATGCTTTCTACAGTTTTCTCAGCAGATGGACCAAGGTTTTGTCCACATGGTCTTGCCAAACTTAATTAGCAGCAAATTTTCATGTCTCAATCTAAGCTGTTCCTGATTTAATGGGAAGAGTTATGCATAGATTAAAGGATCATATAATGGTTTTGGTTGGAAGGGACCTTAAAGTTCCTCTGGTTCCATGGGCAGGGAACCTTCCACTGGATTGGGTTGTCCTTCCTCTGTTGGGGCCCCCAGAGGTGGTGGAGCACTCCAGGTGAGCTCTCAGGAGAGCAGAATAGGAGGAGAGCATCACTTCTCTTGACCTGCTGGTAAAGGATGCATGCAGGTGGTCACTGTTCTTGGGCAAAATTGGGAGCATGGACTCCCCAAATTAGTTTTGCAGACTTTTTTTTTGTTCAGCCTGTAAATATCAAGTAAAAAAAGAAGTGGAATACTTAATGCTTGAGACTTTTAGATGATTAAAAGAAAGTAATTAAAGTAATTCTGAATAGCTGAATCTAAAGCTTGTGGTGAAGGGTTTCAGACAGAGCTCATGATACTGATTGACTAGAATGTTGAAATTTTGGATGAAATGCGTTTTTATAAATACAAGCCAAAGTACATTCAGTGGTGAGAAAGAATTCATTGCAATGGTCTCTAATTAAGCTATTGTCACTTAGTGAAAAAGTTCTTGGAATTTATTGGGACAGTTCTCTGTAAAACTTCAGCCTAAAGTCTGGTATGGCATCAGTAAACTCAGAAATAAACAGTGTGGAATTGTGAAAAAACCCACCCAAAACCACTGTGGTGTTGGGACTTGCAGCTTAGGGGCCAGGAGTGGGTTAGGTGAACCCCAGAGGTCCTGCTCAGCCCTGGTCTCTGTGATCCAGACCCCTAAAGACTGGACAGGACCAGTGGGAATTGCCTGATCCCTTCTCCTCTCGCAAGGCTCAGCTGGCTGCAGCCTTTGCTGATCTGCCTGGGCAGATCCTCTAAGCCCTCCACAACAGCCCTTCGAACCTCCTCCTGTGCTCCTCTGGCTGACTTTCAGGAGTCTTTTCAGAGTGTTTGAGTCCTGTGGGTTTGGGTACAGTTGTCAGCCTGTTACTGCTCTTCTCCTTGAAGCATGGGGACCCAACTGGATGTGGTAATTTACATGCAATCTTACCAAAATACAGAGTGAGACTGGTACTTGTTGGTTTTGTGGGCAGTTCCATGACATCACTCTGAGCTTTTTATTTTTGCATCACAACACTGAGGGTCACTTTGTGGTCTGCATTAACCTCTACATCCCTTTTACCTAAACCACATTTATATGTGCAGTCAGGTGTTCTGGCCTAACTCTGCAGCTTTGCAGTTCTCCTTAGTCACACTCTTAACATTTTTTCATAACTTTTTTCCCAGTCTTCCAGGATCACTTTGAATTCTTATCTTGTCCTCTACTCTGTTTATTATCTTCATTTTCAGAAAATAAATAATTTCTGTATATAAAAATGCTTTTGTAAATATATATGTTTACATATTAAAAGAACAGGTGCAGTTATGTTCTGTGTTTCACCCTGCAGCAACTTCAGTCAAAACTAAACCAAAACCCACTTCAAACCAAAACCAGGCATTGGACCCCATAATGACTCACATATCATGTCTGAGAGATAGAATTAGTGCTGCTGTAAATATGATTGAGTGTGTGTAGTGAATAAATTTTGCAGAAAGCACATTCAGTTGATGTCCCTAGGCACACTAAATTTTGGGTTGTTTAGGGTGCATTTAAGTAGGGTGACGTTTTAAGAGTCAGGGACTTAGAGAAACAAGTTGGCCAATCATTTCCTAAACAGCAGAACTAGTGACGTGTTTCTGCACATTTTTTGTCTTTTGTCTGGAATGGCCCTGGTAGTGCTGCTACAGACAAGGAACAGGGTGTCTTGAATGCTGACTTTTCTTCAGATCAGGGTCACTGTGTATTTATTTATTTATTTGGGTTAAAGGCCATTGGTCACACAGATGTGGTTTCTGTAGGAAACCTCTCTGCAAGGAGCAGCTTTACTTGTGAGAACACCATTTACTGTCACTTAGGAGAATGTTTGCCTGCCTTTGTGGCAGACACATTATAATATGCTCCAGTTAAGATTCTGGGCCTGCCACAGCCTCAGAAGGGAGAGGCTGTGTTTTATTAATTAATTACGGGCCCGTAGTCAAGTGGCATTTAATTGTTTGCTAGGACATAGATGTGACTCCTTTCTTTGTGCTCTCATTTCAGACAACCAGCTCCTTTGGTTTCTTGCAACTTCAAAATATACATTGAAGAGTTAAAAAATACTATTTTTACTGCTAATGGGGCATGCACTGGAAGTGTATTTGGATGTGCAAAATCTTGGCAGTGTAGCTTGTTTATGGGGCAGGAGACGGCAGTAAGGAAATAGGTGATTTAGCACAAGCACAGAACCATACTTGATTCTTACATTATGATTTTAAGAGAACTCTCAAAACCCCTGAAATACCATAATAATTATTCAAATTTACACATTTATATTTATTTTGTGCCTTCCTGTTTGATTTTTTTGGGGGATCTTTTTCCAATCAGGTATTTACCAGCATTTGCAGTGCTTGTTTAGAGATCAGGTGAGATATTATGTGCTATGTGAGCCAAATACAATTCACATTATGCACAGCTCAGCTTTAGAGAAGACTGCTGGAGTTAGAAGTAATACAAGTACACAGTAACACTTGTGATGTTTCAAAATTTGTGTCTGTGGATTTCAAAGAAATTTGCATACAGCATTATTTTTAAGAATTCACATTCCTTGTGTTGGTCCCCACTTAATTTAAGGCACTCTGGCAGCTTGTTCTGTGTGCAAGGAGGGAATGAAATTCTGTTAACCTCTGCGAGCCAGAACACAAACAAACAGTGTTTAACTTGGGGACAGCTGAGGGTGTTCCAGACAATGGTGTTAATTTTGATTGCCTGTTTGAAGTAGCCCCGTGCTTTTTGTTCTCATTTCGGAAGCCAAACATGTTGTTTGGAACTTGTCTGCAGCTGTGAAGAACAAAGTTTGTCATGCAGGAGCTGAGCAGGATGACATCAGGGGATGATGGTGGCTGCTGTGGCAGCGTGCTGCTGTTTGCCCCTGCTGTGGAAGCGTGACCACTGCCATGGATTCCTTTCATTTGGGGTCAGGCAGGCAGGCAGGGGTGAAATTGCATTCTCTGGGTAATTATGGGACCCCTTGTTAATGGGGGCTGCTGTTGTTTTGGCCTGGAGGGCACTGGGGCTCTGTTGCAGGGTGTTCCCCAGTCAGTGCTCCTGCAGGGCTCTCAGTGGGCAGTTCAGGCTGTTTGCATGGTGACACTCCAGCTCTTTGCAGTTCAGGTAGGACAGGAGGCCAATAACTGTGGAGCCTTCTCACATCCCCTGCACATCCCCAGCTTATGGAGTGCTGCAGAATGTGGAGCAAAATGTGCCTAAACCCTCAGGGCCCAGTTCTCTTGAGGGAGAATGCTGCTTTAGAGTCCTGGCTTGCACGCTTTACAGCGTGGGGTTAGCTGGTACCTGGGGTGAGCAGCCTGGGAGTTGGCACTGGTGCCATTCAGGCAGGTGGGTAAGGAGCTGGTTTTTGCTAAATACATATGGGCCATAAGATATGCTCAGCTTACTGGAAGCTCTTTGTTTTTTTGCTCTGTTTTTAGTCTATAGTCAGTCCAGACAAAATATTTGGCCTACCAGGATATGTGAATCATTCTTCTTTGTAAAGCATCATTTATCATCTGTGTTCTGAAAGGGTTTTGTATGAGGAAAACATTGAATACACTCAGAAATTTTTATTGTCAACGTGCGTTTTTACAGCTGTTATATAAAAATCTTGCTTTGTTGAGATCAAAATATTATTTAATTGTTTTAGCCTATTGGAATCACAGGAAATATACAGGGTGGGAAACTCCCAAATGACTTGTCACTCTCCATCATCTGTAGGTGAGCAGTGGCACGCAGACTTAAATAAACAAATCTTAGCAGCTGGTTAGTTCTGGGAAAAAAGAGAAAACTTGCTTCCTCATCCTTTATGATTGCTTATACTTATGTGCTGAGTAGAAGAAAAGCTTTGAAACTTAATCAATGCAAAAATATATGTACAGTACAAATCTGTTGTTAAGGATTGAGTGAACAGGTTGAAATCAACTTGTGTTGATTTTTTTGTCCTTTTAGTCTTGTTTTAAATTAAACTAAGAAATTCATGGATGTGAGGAGGGTACTGTCTAAAATTCTGTGTGGACTTTCAGTGAGCATCTCAGTACCCAAAGATCTGTTGCAGCTGCTGTGAAGTTGAGGGAAAAATAATGTTGTAGTAGACAGCTGAGATGGCCTTCCAGTCACAAAATTCTGTTTGAACAGATTTTGTATCAAGTATGATGCAAGGAAGTTTGCTGACATGTGATACATGTGAATGATACCTGCTGGCTGTGAGCACAGATGGATCCATGTTCCAGTTCCTCTCATTAAAGGACTGTGGCTCTGCAAGTGCTTAGAGGCAGGAAGCATTATGGAAAACCAGTATGTTAAATAACAGTAAGGAATGGAAAAGGGCAGTGGAAGAGGAACTGTGAGATGACAAACATTGTCTGTTAGAGATCAAGAGTGCAGTGTACAGAGGAACAGTCCTGTGAAGGTGGTGGAGAGGCAGCAGGGATTTGGAAGTTGAGGCAGATTCTTACTGCAGAGGACTGGAAAGTAGATCAAGAGGAAGTGAGTTGCAGAGCTAACATCTTGCATGTTGGGATTTGCCAAGTAATATTTACAGGTTGGGTTGAGATGTGGGCAGCTTGTGCAAGCTCCAGAACAGGAATTAGCAGTGTTGTGAGGTGTGGGACTATAAATAAAGACTGCATTTAAGGCTAAAGTGAGGCAGTTGGAGAAATGGCTTGCACGTTATCTCTGCAGCGCTGTCACTGCGTGGGATGTCAGAAGGGCTCTTATGAGGAGGATTCTCCTTTACACATTTCAGATTTGAGGAGGATTGTTTTGATCTGAGGCAGATGAAAGAGAGAATGTGTGAATATACAGCTTTTGAAAGGAGGAAGTGAAGAGAGAGGGGATTTATCTGTCTCTGCTGCCTGAATTGTGTTGTTCACAGGCCCTGGGTTGAAAATTTCAGATGAGCTGGCTTAGTCATGTATTGCAAGAGTATCTTGAATTTATGGAGATGTTAGCTTTTAACACAGTTGGCAAATAGTATCCAATAGCACTTTTAAATTTTTGGAGGTCATGATAAATCCCTAGCTCTAGAGTGACAGTGTGTCCAGTGTAAAACAGCATTAAGTTACATTTATGTTGCAATTTAGCAGGAAACGTGCATCTCTCACGTAAGGTCTGGGTCAAGTAAATATTTCCTTTGATTCCAAGCAAGTGCTTTTTACCAAAAATCAATGAGGTCTTTTTGATATTATGGAAATATTATTTTTATTAATCAACTACCCAACCTTGAAATGCTTTTAGAAGTGATGATTGTTTTGCTTCAAAGTGTGTCACACCAACTTTAACAAGTTACAGTCTGCTGTTTATGTGGAGTGTCTTTCTGGTATTGAAAACATCAACCCACACCATGTCTAATCTCACAGTAGACTGAGAGCTTTGGAAACCTTCACCTTGAAAATTTCAGAAAGTTTGTTGCCTCCTGTATAAAGAATGTTATTTACAAAGGATTTTTCCACGTATTTGAGAGCAAGATGCGTGCTGTAATGCATGCTTACTTTGCTTTCTGGTTTCTTGGCTTCAAGGAGGAGCTGCTTTTTTGCTGCTGTATCTTTTACACAGATGTGTGTTTTGCTTAATTTTACTCTAATCCTTCATGTACACTTTGATGACAAAGAAGTAACAGATCCTCCTTTGCAAAGCATTTGGATACTTTACTGTGTACAAAAGCATCACTTTGAACTCTGAAAAAATTGCTGTAATGAAAGAGCTGAGTTCCAAACGTGTCAGAGTTGAGCGTGAGAATAAACGTTCTGCATTTTTAGCTGCTCTGTGCAAAGACAGTCTTTTTGAACATGAAATATATGATTACTATGTGTGAGAAGATGCAAAGCACTTTTTATTTGATGTAAACACTGTCATAATGCTGCATGTTCTGCTTTACTCCAGTGTTTATGATTACACTTTGTATTATTTGGTAAGGAAGCATAAAGAGCTTCTAAAGAAACATCACAAAATAGTCCGAATTATCTCAAGGGTAAAATTGATTAAAAACCAGAAAAAAACCTTTGCCTTTTCAGTCATTAAGCAAACATGAAGCCCAAATCCTCAAGCTGAGGGAAGAATACTGCTCTGGTGTAGGCACACAGTTTGTGGGAATTGGGCGTGGGGCTGTGCCTGAGCCTCATCCCTAATTGGCTACAGCTGTGAAAAGCAGGTGAGCAGTGTTGGAGGTGATGAGCCATGGACTGCTGAGGTGTTACTGACCAATCACCAAAGGGAACAGAGGGCTCACAGGTGCAGTGCATCAACAGGAGGGTATAAAAGGTTGGGCCCAAGAATGAGAAGGGCAGATGCTTGCAGCCTTCTGAGGTGAGATGGTGTTGCTTTGTGTGGGCAGACACTGAAGCCCTCTGATGTGGTAAGGTGTTACTTTGTATGGGTTGGAGCTTTCTGAAATTGTTTGATGATTCTCTGTGTATTGTGGCCCTCTCAACTGTGACCTGTGCTGTGGTACTCTGTCACAACAGAACTTGCTATTCTGGTATGCAGGGGTCTGTAGAGCACAGTCCATGGCAAATCCTGCCCTGTCAGTGGGATGGTGCAGAGGGACAGCTGAAGGAATATGTCCTGGGGGATATGCCTGTAGAAGTTCTCCACTGTGGGTGTTGCCATGGGGGGATACAGAAAGCTCTGCTGAAATACCTGGAAAATCTGGTGTAAAACACTGATCAGTTCTCTGCCTCTAAGAGATGGTGCTCTGAGGTAGCAGATGTATGTGGAATTCCTGGGCAGTGCCCAAGAGAGGGTGTAGGAGTCCCAGGTGTGCCTTGTGTGTAGGTGAGGATATTCTGGTGCAGGGGGAGGTTGCTGGGGCCGTTGAGAATTGCTCTGGTGGATTTGCTGTGCATCTCATTCTGTAAGTAACATGGGTTGAACTTGGCCATTCAGGCTGCTGAAATACAGAATACATTCTAGGTCCTTTATTTTATTTCTGGAGGGCTGCCTTGTTAGGTCTTGCAGCACTGAACTGATGTTTTGTCCTTAGTGGGGAACATTAGAGGAGTGGCTTTGGCCTCTTCAGTTTAAACTGAAGGTCATAATTAAACTTTTTCAATAGTTGTTCTGTTTGGTTATGTTCTGCTTTGAGTCATGAAGGAGTTGCGGAGTTGCCTTTTTTTATTTATTCTGATGGACACAATAGAGTTAGGGTCTGGTAGGATTAGTAAGACAAGAAAAATTCTTGTTGGAGATAAATCCAGAAATGGGAAATTTTTTCTTTTTCTCCTGCTGGAGGAGGAAGATGCTCTTAAAAATAAATCAGGATCCAGACATTTAGCACAAGTTTCATTTTTCCTTCTTTTAAATTGAGGATACTTATCCTGCTTCATGTACCTGCATCAGAAAAATTGGGAGTTTGCCATTTTAGTTCCAAAGCAATGGCTAAGCAGTCTAAAGTTTCTCTTAGTGCAAACATGGGATTTTTTTTCAGGTTTTGAAAGTCAGTTTTAAACTTTGAAAGTACTGAAGCTTGAGTGCTCAATCTCCAGCAAGTTCTTTTCTCCTCTGCTTTTCTGTTGACAATCAACTTAGCAAGAAAGTCCATGAGGCTGAGGCTAAATAAATAACAACAGGTACAAATCCAGGATAAGAGTAACAGGATGATGTGTGCCAGTCCTGTAGATCCTTTTTGCACATTTCTATTAAAATAAGTTATTAAGTAATACAAGTCCTCAGAGGCCTCCTTTGTGTGAATGTGTATTTAGTACTTGAAAGTCATGGTGATGCCAAAGAATATAGGAAATTAACACCATTTACTGTATAACAGGGCACAAAATGTACTGTAAAGGCAGGGATGCAGTTTCATGATTGCTGAGTTTTCAAAGTATTATCATTTGAGACTTCTGAAAAGCAACTCTTTACCAGCTGCTAATAAATAATTTCTGTATGACTGTGTTGCTAAAACAAGAAAATGGCAACAAATTATGAATGTTCAGTAGTAGGTCTGTATCTTCTCTATCTTCAGGTGTTTTCAATAATTGTCAAAATAATTTTATTCTTTAGAAAGCTTTAAGTAATTTTCCTATGCTGCCAGTTGAATAAAAGTCAACCCCAAAAGCCAGCCCTGCTAAGCTACACAAAACCAAGAGAGACCTTGAAGGCAAACAAGCACACAAATACCACCTGAGAAAATCTACCAAGCCACAAACTGCCACCACCACAAAAAACCTGCTCAAAACAAACCAAGAAAACTCCCTAAACAAAAACCCCCAAAACCCCAGGAAATGACTTGTTTCATTTCCCGCATGTTTTCTATAGAAGTTTGGGACTGTCAGACCCACAAGGGGATTCTGTCATTTCATTTGCTGAAGTGATTGGGTAGCAATAGGTTTGATAGTGTTTGTGTTCAGCCACTTGAGGGGGTAGTGCACGGGAAGCACGAGGATGAAAAGGTAACACCTGCTTCTGCCACACAAGAGGGTTTTTACTTCTGTGCCAGGAAGAATTTTTGTTAAATACTGTTCAGTGTTTGGGCAGTGACATGCATTGTCTCATGTTGAACTTCCCTTCTGCAAGCTGCATAATAAAAGTTTGTGCCTCACTTGGTGATCTGTTCTCTGCATGTCAATTGAAATAGTTCATGAAATAAATTCATTCAATAGTTCAATTGAAATTTTTATATCTATATTTATAAATATAAAAATTACAAATATATATTTATATATATATATCCTAAATATATTAAAAATATTTTTTTGTGTGCGCATATGAGCTGCCTTTTAGGGAGTGCTTTGGATATTTCCCTGTTTTATTTCATTGTACCTCTGAATTGAAATCTTCCTCACTTCTGTTAATTTCAAGTTAATGTGTTTTCTGATTGTATTGTGCGTAAGTAGGGCACAGCCCAAAACCTGGCTGCAGTACATGGAAATTTACTTCAGTTTAAAGACAAGTGATTGCTTTGTAAGTTGCACCTTTGACTATTTGTGCTGCCATATTAATTGTGGTTTTGTCATGCTAATAGATTTGGTGATTTGGTGTGGCCCAGTAAGTCTGCCAAGGGCCACCTTACTTACTATTGACAGCACTTTTAGGATTTAAAGAAAAAATACAAAGTCATTCCTGGACTTTTTTCCTCTCTTACATTCTTTCACAGTGTATGAGAAAGTAACAAATGATGAAACTAATCTTGCAAGTTTTTTTTTCCTGATTAATTTATTAATCAGGAGTTAATAAAACCAATTATTTTTATTTGGCGCCATACCAGTCAGAGATTCAGAACTGAAAAACAGGTTTCAAATGGTAACTCAAACTTTGCTGTGGTGGGGCAATAATAGTTACTCTGTCACAGGACTGCACAAAGGTAAGAGGATGAGTAATGAGATGGGTTGGGGAAGATTTCCTTGGGTAAAGTTGACACTGGGGTTAAGTGGGAAGCTAAGAGAAGTGGAAAATAGAGATGTGCAGGTAATGTGTGCCTGGGGGAGCAGGGTGGGTAGGAGCTGTGCTGTTACCTTAATAACAACTGAAATTAAGTTGATTTTGTACTTTCAGGTAGCTCCTTCTGTTTTGTTAGTAATGATGCTCTTCAGGCTCTTCTTTCATTCTGACTGAGAGGTTCTGTTTTCCCCTCAAGTCTCCATGGAGACTTTTGGAGTTGAAGTTAGGAGAGGTTATGTACACACAGCGTTGTCTTGTCATCCATAACTTCTCAGTTCTCTAAACTAATCCCAAGCATTGAAGTGTGTGATGGCTCCACTGCAGCTCTGTACGTAAGAAAAGTCATGCTAGGGAGGAGAAGGCTCTTTGTCTTGGACGCTGCTTTCCTGCCATGCTCATTTTTTGGTGTCATTTTTGGTTTGTTCTGACTGATGCCAAATGCTGGCTGGATCAGTAAAAAACTTAGCAGTTTATAAATTCAGAGAGCAGCTCTCGTACATATCTCAATTATTTGGCATACTAAACCAGAAAATCAGATAAGGAAATTTCAAAGTGCTGGTACTTTGGCTAGTAACAGAGTGATAAAACTTTTTACTTTGGCAAACAGATTGTTTGCAAGATGGAGTTTTTGGTTTTGCTGACGATATTGATCATGTACATTACCTGGTGATTCTTTGTTGTGGCCAGGCTTACGTGCTAAAATGTCTTTTATACAGGGGCTGGCAGAAACAATTTTCAGTGTATTATATGTTTTATTTCCTGAATTCTGAGTTGTAAGTTTACAGTCATTACTTATTTCAAAAATAAGATACTAAAATACATATTTCTATGTATAATGTATATTTCTGTATGCTGTGTATGGTGTATTTTTGGGTAACACCTGAAAACACTGTTGTCCTGAACAAAAAATAGACTGTAGTATTTTTTTTTCCTTTGATGGCTCCTGTATCAGGTATTAGAGTAAAAGAGATGTAGTTTGTGCAATTTGTCTGTGTTGTGAAGGGATTTTTTTTCTCCTCCCCCAGTCCTCCCAGTAGCCACTGGTTATGTAGAGAGGGAAAGGATAAACCTGAAAATGTAGGGCATTTTTCTTACATTGTAAAAAGAATTTCCTTAATGAATAAAGCAGTTAAACAAGATCTTGCAGGTCCAGTGAAGAGAAATTCAGGCTTGATGATGATGACAGTATTACTATGGAATTATAAAGCTGGAAGCTTTCACATTACATCAGAAGTAAATGTGACATGAATAACCTGGTTGTCAGTGGATTCATTAACTTTAAAAGGAGAGATTTTACACTGGCTGCTCCTGCTGATGTGTTTGGTTGTAGTTCAGTGGTAGAAGAGTTTTGTGCTTAATTTGTCAGGTTGAGGAAGGCAGAGGGCTGGAATTGTGTTGATGCACAGTAATTTTATAGCTGATGGATCACTGCTGAAAGAAGCTGTTGTGCTGCAGTGCTGTCCTGGCAGTTCTCAGCTCTGTGAGAGCCGCTTGAAGGGCGAGTCTAGGAAAAGTCTAGGAACTGCCCTTGGGCTCTCTGAGCACAACACCAAGGATTGGTCTTATTCCTACCAGGGAAAGGGTAAAGGAAGTGGAAAGGTGGCTCATAACCAACTTCCACTTGCCCTCTGGTCCTGTGCTGCTGCTCTGGGGCTCTGGGCCAAGCATACATAATGTGGAAGACGTGCTAGTAAACCACATCGTTTAAAGATAGAGAATGTGTGCAATCTGCAATTTGCAACAATTCGTACAGATTGTGGAGGAAGTTGCACTTAATGTGTAGCTGAGAAACAAAGTTATGTTACAGACTTGTTTAACTGTGTCAGTATTTTGTAATAATGGGTAATTTGCATCTCAGCAGCCTTTAAAAAAATAGTCAAAGTACTTCCAGACACGTTAGTCTCATGTGACAGACTCTTCATTCATCAGGAGCTGAAGTCTTGCCGGTCTTTCCCCCTCACTAGAAAGCAGTAGCTCCCTTGTACAATCCCAAAGGCATTGTGCATTCTAAAGAATGTGAAAGGTATTTCTCAAAGTAAATTCTTTTGTGCTCAGAGAAAGTGTTTACCTCCACTGCTGAAATGTTTAAGCTTGACTGAGGAATAAAATAATATTTTAGGATGATTTCTGGTTAACTTTGGTTGTATCATTTTGCTGGTTCTGTACATCTGATGTGCAAGACTGAGATGGTTACCAGTGGAGTATTATTTTCAGTGTATCAAGACCTAATTTTGCCTTTATTCACTATATTAATTTGTGTCCTTTGAAGCCAGTTTTTAAGTGTGTCCTGTCTTTGGCATGCTAAGCTACAGCATTAGCTGTTCTCCAGAATGCAATTAAATGATTGGAAGTTATTGCTACTAAGGGAAAGAAAACATCTACTGTTCACTCAGAAATAAAACATTATAACAATTCAAGCCAAATAGGATAAATAGCCCCAGGTTATTCTTCCTAAAATGTCTAGGTCAAATGTCTAAGCTTTAATCATGAAACTTGTTGGTATGTATGGAGATATTTACAGATATTTCTACATTTTTCTCTTCAGACCTGACTTAGGTTTGAAGTTTTTTACTGTTACTGAAAACAATAAAACTGTGTTGGTATGCATTGGTTTAAATGTATTGCATATTTATGTAATAACCCAGGTTTTATGGGTTTGTTTCCTTGCTTTTGTGAAATGCTGTGTGATGTAAAATATCCTGATGCTTTTACTCATGCAGAAGAGCTCCAGAAGGGCTGCTGAAGTTGAATCTGTTGCAGTTACTGTGCGAATTGGAATTGAGCCAGTAGAGAAATCCTTGAGGTAGTCCATCAGAATCCATGAAGTTGCTAAAAATATTGCTGTATTTAAGCTAATACTGAGTAATTGCATCACCTCTAAAACAAAGAGTAGCATGATATAGGTGAGAATAAAAAAAAAAATCAAAGCTTAACATTTTTAGGGGTGAAGTCCATTTCTTTTTTTTGCGAACTAAAAAGAAATGGAAAGTTTCATTTCTTAAGGTAATGTTTACTTTTAAACCTATGGCAACCTTCCTCTAGAGTGTGCATTGTCTACTTCAAAGCAGCATTAGGTCATTCATTCTTTCATTAATGAATCACTAGAATTATTTGTTTGACAATGAATCACAAAGCAGGTTTGAATGAAGCTTATTGAAGAGTGTATTATTATCAAATTTGCATCACAAATGCTGCAGCACGTATTTCATTTCTGTTCATTGACTTCCTGATCCTGTTTTTCCCTGCTGCTCCTTTCCCCCCACCCTGCCTCATTTTATCTCATTCTCTGAAAAGACAGCTGAAATTCAAACTTACTTATCCTTTGATAGCTGTTTCATTTTCTTTTCTATTGCTTTTATGTGATAATTTTCCAGCTCATCATTTCGGTAGATAGGAATCTGTCTTGGCTGTAAAGTGCATCATTTACTAACAGTATTTCTTACAAGTAAGGTTAGAGATAGGAATGATTACACTGAAATTACCTGGGTAGATGTTCAAAAATCTATAAAATGCAGAATTTTACAGCATGAAATTAGCCAAGAATGTGGACATTATTTTCTGTGCCGTATTAAAGAAAATATGAGGTGCTAGTGCCTGGAAGCAGTTTACACTTCTGTGTAGTTTGTGGAAGTGTGTTATTCAAGTTCAGTTATTCTTCAGGGTAGTTTCTAATACTGCCTTTTTGGGGTGTTTTTGTATCATAAGTCAATTTTCCTGTGTCTCAGGTTTGAGTTACAGGTGTGTTTTGACTTTCAGTAAATTCTGTGTTATCTTCAGGAGCTTTCTGCTGCTCTTCAGACTTGCAGTAGTGTCCCTGTTATAACAGTGCCATGGGTGGCACTAACAACACATCTCATCTGTGAGAAGATAACATTCTGGACATGTTGGGCCAGTCAGGAAACCCCCCAAACATGTCTGTCCAGTCAGTTCAGCATCTCTGGCTGTTTCTGAAAGTGCTTGATTATTGAGTGAAGAACATTGGCTAAGTGAAGTAGTGATGGGGGAGGGACCTGGACGTTCCTAATGTGTTGAGTTCCTCATTTGTCCTGCTTCATTTTGTATGGTTCATAATGCCCTGGGTGGTTGGCTGGAGGATGTTCTTGGTCAGTAGTGGGGATTTACTGCTAAGGACACGTTCAGAAAAACTGCACAATCTTTATTTGGTTTGGTATTTGGTTGAGTTTGTTCTAGATTTTGTGTGATTGTTTGGTGGTTTTTCCTTTTCAGAAGAGGAAAAGCTTTAAAAGTCAAAATAACAGGAAAGATTCAACACAATATAGAATTTATGGGTGAACAAAAAGCCAAGTGTATATGTATTATATTGATAGGTGTTCAGTTTTGGTTTACTGTTTGGCAGTACTTGAGTTTGTGTCTGAACAGGAGTTTTTTCCCTGAAAACCTGTGAGCTATACACTGTGCAATCAGACTGTGCACCTTTTCCCCATGTTCTTACCCTCCCTTTTGTTTCTCCATGCACTTGTCAGGATGTAGAGGATGCAGCCCTGGAGATGTGGAGCTGTTTCTTAGCAGGTGTGAGAATGAGCACAGGAGCAGCCTCTGCTGCCCTCTCCTGCTGTGCTTTCTGGCTTGTGTGCTTGGAGCAGCCAGTGACTCTCAGGGTGGAGCCAGGACAAAATGGGCTTTCAGCTCTGGAACCTGATAGGGTAGAGAGTTCCATGCACCCTGATGCCCTTCTATGAAACAGAAATATTTATAGCTTAATACAGGTTACCCAGTCTCCTCCTCAGTGTTCATTATGGGCTGGGGAGAGAGTCCTCAAACACATTACTTAAATTACCATGAAGGTGAATAAAATGCATGTGAAGTTCTCAGGGTAGTTGTCATGGTGATGCAGTTTGACACTTCATGTAGACTAATCTTGCGTGTTCAGTGACTTGTAATATATTTTTTTTGTACCCATGGCTCACAGGTAGTAAAAAACCTCCTTAAGTATATTAGTGGTACAGGAGAAAAAACATACTGAGCACGTAAGTTTGTAATTTGGGTGATCTAGTCAATGTTTGACCAGATGCAGGCTAGATTAACACTTTACTTTCCTTTTAAAAAAGCCATAATCTGTAATTTCATAAAATGTTTGCATAGCTGGATATGCACTAATAAGGGAATAAGAAAAAAATTATTTATTGAAAGGTTTTTGAAAATGAAAATTCTATGTAAAAATAGATAAGATATGAAAACCTCTCTGGTAATTCCTTTCTAGGAATTAATTTCTCTGAGAATAGTTGCTGGGAGCACTAAGGAAGGGATGAAGTATGTCATGGAATAAGAGCCATGTGGGGTTTTGTATGTATGCCATTAAATGGTTTGACAGTATTTTAAGGGCTCCTGTTTTGGACAACATAGAAACACAGTTTGGAGAGAGTGCTTGAAAACTCATTTAACTGAGCATTGTATATAATAATATATGGACTGAAAACAACTGGGACTTGGATGACATTGCACAGGACAAAGAGCACTTAAAGTGCAGAGCTCTGTGGTGGAGGTAGTGTTTACTTCAGAAAGGATGGGCTGCCAGTTTGATAAATAAAGTTTAACTGGTGTAAATTGCTGTTATAGAAGTCTCCTTATGTGAAGGTATTACTGGAATCTAACTGTGTAGTGAAACCTGAGTATCTGAATCTGAGATGGTGAGTGTCTGTTTGGTCCTTTTTATCCATTTGTCCTAGCCAGCTGTATTACAAAACGTTTTATTTTTCCAGCATACTTTTGGCTTTCAAGTTCTGGTACAAGAGGCTGCCACACACTGTGCTAATTCAGAAGGCATGTGTCCGATGTGGAAATTGGTCTGACAATCCTGAAAATAAAAATACCTTGTAAGTTATCTCTCCTCTGGGGAACATTGGAGGTGCATTTATGATGTTATCAGTGGCTGTTGGCAGGTGCTTGCTTGAGATCACAGGATCATGTTCTTCCCACAGCCAGACAAGTTTGTTTTCCTCTGTGCCGCAGGTGATGAGGACTCCTGCAAAGGATTTGGGAAATCTGTACATTCTGCAGTAGGTGTTGAGTCATTAGCTGGGTGTCTAGTGCACACTGATTGACACTAATTTTCTGAGTCTAATTTGGGTCAAAACTCATTCTAGGAGAAAAGAGTTTCGATGTTTTAAAAGTAAAGCTGGGCAAAGTCATGTTTAACGCAAGGTGCTTTGCTGAGCAGTTTCACTGTGCCTGTTGCTCGGTGTGCTGTGTCCAGTTCTGGGCTCCTCAGGACAAGAGGCACAGAGCTCCTGGAGCAGGCAAAGGGAAGGGTGACAGAGCTTATTAATGGGCTGGAGCATCTCTCCAGCGAGGAAAGGCTGAGAAGAGGCACTGAGAGGGCGCCCATCAATGTCTGTCAGTGCCTGCAGGGAGGGCCAGAGCATGGGCCAGGCTCTGCTCGGTGCTTCTGGGCAATGGGACAAGAGGCAAGGGCAGAAACTGATGCACAGGAACATGAGGAAGAACTTCACTGTGTAGTGACCAAGCACTGGGACAGATTGCCCAGAGAGATTTTGGGGTTTCCCTCACTGGAGATGTTCCAGAACCATCTGGACTCAATCCTGTGCCATGTGCTCTGGGATTCCCCTGCTCAAGCAGGGAGGTTGGACCAGGTGATCAGCGGTGCCCCATCCTGTGATTCTGTGACAGCATTTGGTGGGTTTAGGACAACGCTGAAACTGAAAAAAATCCCCACTGAATTAAGGTTATAACGTGTGAGGAAGGATATCTTGGAGCAGTTCAATGTGGCACTTGCAGCATGCACAGGAATTCTTGACTCTTTATAGTTGTGTTGATCTGGAAGGATGCATTTAAGAGCAGTTGGAAGTAATTTGGCAGTTTGATGCTTAGACTGTACTACACATGCAAATCCCACGGGATTGCAAAGTTTGTAGGGATTTTGCACTTCAATATCCTTTTGCATGTGATGGCAGGGCTGGATAATAGCACAGCACTTGACTTTGGAGGTTACATATTAAAACCAGTGGTGCCTGTAGCCCCTGGAGGTCTTCAGTGATAACCTTCTAGAGCAGGAATCTGTGACACAATGCCATACTGGTTTGCTCTGATTTTGATTCCAGTGTTGTGAAAACAGAAGAGCCACTTCTGATTGAGGATTTCTAGTGGAGTTTCAGTGTTGTGATAGAGCTCTGAATAAAAGCAGTTGAATGCCCTCACATGTATGTGGTTCTGGGTAATAATGTAACATTTCTGTGGAGTGTTATGGTTGTTGTATGTGCTGAATCCAGTTAATTGCAATCACTGTTGACTTGTACATGTAGACATTCATGAATGGCCTAAAGATGAGCAAGAAGGTGTGCTAGAGCCACAGCCAGTAGTGGGATTGGATATGGTACTTTGTCTGCAGACATGAATGACAGGGGGTTTATGTTTATAGATAGCATAATTTTAATAGTAACAAATCTGGTGTGCCACAGTTCTTCACCATTTTGCAATATGTGCATGTGGGTTAGATACAAAAGTGAAGCAATCCTTGCTTTTCCTAGTCATTAATCATTTATAGCACTCTTGTGGTTTTTTCCAACGTGTTTGGATTAACAGCTTAGAGTTTAAGATGATTCTAGCCTAAGTCAATGCTCTTTATATACAGGTGATTGCTGTTTCTGGAAGAGTTTTATGATAAGTTTTTCCACAGTTGAACTCCTGTCCAGTGATTTTCCTTTGAAACAGTTGCAATTTTCATTTAGGGACATAAGAGTGGAGTCTTGGCTTTGGTTTCTTTCCTAGACTAGCTTTTTTCCCCCTAAGTTTTCTTTTTTAAAAAAGTTTTAAAATGTTCTCTCTAGTGACTGTGGCTTGTCACTGTGAGATAGGCAGCTCTCCCAAATTAAATATTTAAACTTTAGTCATGTTTAGTCATGTAAAGCAGATACTGCTGGAGCGTGCCAGAAGGAAAGGACTTGCTCTGATACATCTGGTTCTGTTTCAGTATTGAAATTCTTGTAGGGTTCAAAAATAAGAACAAAAGGTAACAGAGAACACCAGTACAAGAACAGTTGTCCCTGGTTGTAACTCTTTGTCCTTTCCTCCAGAGGGGTAAAAATCCTTTTGGGCAAAGTTGATAAAGTTTTTTTATAGAGTTAGTGTAGAAGGAGGGCTTCCTCAGACTTCCAATAATAATATATTTTTTTTAATAATACATGTTTCATTTTAAGTTCCACAGAATATGTAGTTCTGTATCTGAATGTGGCTCACATGAATTTGAACATGCTGCTGACACTTGCAGACTTGAGTCAGGGGAATGTTTTCCCTGTGCAGGCTCTGGAGATGGAACATTCATGCTCCATGTGTGGAGAATGAGAAAACACATGGACACATTAGCTGGAATGCATCTGGCACGGCTCTTCCTTGGGGAGATGGAGTGTTCCATAGCTGTGAGTTGTTTTCTTTTCAGAGTGGCAGAAAGTTGTTCCATATTTGTTCTTTTTCCAAGATGTTCTGGCGTCCCAAATTCTTCTTTTGCGACTTGAGAACTGACTCCATCTTGTACTCCGCGTGTGTTGTATCCCTATTTCCACAGAGATGGAAAGGTCAAAGTACTCCACCATTCATCTTTCATCGAAACAAAAGTGGGTAAGATCTTTCTTTCATCGAAACAAAAGTGGGTAAGATTTGGAAACCTTGGAAGATTTTCTCCTTGAAAGGGCATTGAAGGGCCTATGGATGTCTCAAGTTGACATTGCCTGAAGTTAGAGCCTTTAGCAGTGTCTTTAGGGGCAAGCAAGTTCTTGTCAGCCAGCTCCTTGGGTGCTGCCATCCTAACAACTCCATTTTTGAGCATAGTCCCTCTCTGTCCACATGATAAATTTGACAAGTGTTCAGCACTGGGTTATTCAGTAAAATCCAGGAAGACAAAGTTAATGTATGCTCACAGTGCTCTGTTCTCATGTCTTGGAGGGCATGGCTGCTCGTGGCAGGGACATGGAACTAAGAAGCCGGCATTGTGACAGTAGCAGTTGTCCTCATTCCCTGTGAGTTCTAGATATGCCTCCACAAGACTCGTTCCTTTTCTGTGGCTACAGACCAGGCATTCAGCCAGTGCACATTTGTATAATATACTTTCACAAAGAAAAATAGTAAAATTTTACTTAAAGCAGGTTTATCTTTACTTTTGCAATGAGAATTCCCCACCTTCATGGAATTAGTATATCAGAACCTTTCCAGTGGTCAGTGTCTGTCAGAACCATTATTTTATTCTTGGGAAAGGTGTACTTCAGTGATGAAACTTGCTTAAATAAACAGAGGATCCTGCTGAGGAGGAGTCCCTCAGCGTGGAAGTAGAGCCATGCGCTGTGGTCAAGTTTTTTTATCTGCCTGAAGCCTGGATGTCATTGCCTGCAAAGGAAATCTGATAAACCTCCTGAATCTTCTGAGGTGGGTTGAGCCTGGCCAGTGGCTAAGCCCCCATCCAGGTGTTGGCTCACTCCTCTACAGCAATACTGGGGAGACAATCAGAAGGGCAGAAGTGAGGAAAAGCTTTGTGAGAAACCAAGAAGGCCTTGGTGCTGTGCAAGCACTGCTGAGTGGCAGCTCAAAGTTTGGTTTATTATCAGCACTGCTGCAGTCACATGTCTGAAAGACAGCACCATTCAGGCTGCTTTGAAGGAAATTCACTTCACTGCAACTATACCCTGTACCTTCTGTCCCTGAAAGTCTCCAAATTCTGTTACTTCACTGCTCACAGAGTAAGTGGGGAATACCTGTTTAAGCAAGTGAACGCTTGCTTTAATCCATCTTAGCTAAACTCCCGGGTTCAGAAGCATTTGCAGCATGAGGCTGATTTCAGCAAAGGCATTTGTTCCTTTGCCTCAGTGCGGTTGGGCTGTCAGATTATTTCACACTGCTTTCCTGAAGTGACCAAGCTGTTCCTCTTTGACTTCCTGCCCACTGAAACCAGACAGAATTACTACTTCTTCCAAGTTGTCTCCAGGGCATTTCTTCAGGAGTTGTTAAGAGACCTAGATGATGCTGCTGTGTGGAGTTAGCTGTTCTGCAAAAGCTTAAACACGGTACCAGAGCAAGTTCTGGAGTAACTGGATGTATTCTTGATCACTGAGTGAGGAGAGGTCTATTTCCTATAAAACTGATAGCAGTCTGTAAGTTGGGTTCTGTGATTGCATACTCAGCTAACCACTATGGTAAATCAGAATGTCCTCCTTCTAAAATAGATGACCCATTTATCCTATGTGACTCATTGCACCAAATGTTACCTCAGATGACTTGAAGTATCTGGAATTGTTCTGAGTATTTCTGGCAAGTATTCCTTTGGCGAATGGGTCAACATTGTTGAGATTTGTTGTAGTAATACTGTTCAGCACTTGAACTTCCCTGAATCCTCCAAAAAAGTGACATCACATTGTTTCGTGACAGTTGGGAAGCTCATTTTCAGTGATGTTGTGCAAGGTCTGTGGTCGTGGTTGGAAGAGACATTTTGCATCAATGCTGTGGGGCTGTGCATTCTTGCAAATGGGTGGGCAACCTCACTGCCTAATACCAGATTGACAGGTAACATAATTCGGTCATTTCTCTTTTATTAAGAAAATTGGGGTTTGGGATAGTTACATAGAAATTCGCAATTCACCCAAGTGAAGCATCAAACTCGCATATGTAAATTTGAGATGTCTGGTTCCTCAGCCATGAGCAGCAGATTCTAATTAAAATGTAGAAAGTGAGGTATCAATCTGTTTTTCTTCCTACAGCAACTGGAGGTTCTTCTGCTCCTTAATGAGTTCTCAGCCAAACGTTCTTGGATATGCTCCCAATTACATCAGGGTGTCTGGCCATATTGATGTTCTGGTTCCACTGTTGCAAATCTTTCTAGCCCAAGGAAAGACTGTGTATGTCACTGGTTATCCATTTCTTTTTATATAGGTGAGAAAATGTTGATATTTAGACCCTCTGCTATTTATGTTTTGTGTAAAAGAGTAGAGAAAATTCAAGACCTTGCTTACTCTTGTGGTCTTTCATGTGTATTTATGTGCCTTATTTTTCGAGAGTGGTTGAATGCATTTCTTACTGTATGTTAGAATGTTCTCCAGACTCAGGTGACAAGGTATTCAGCACTTCATGAACACTGCTTAGGTTCTGGTTCTTGATCTGTAACCTTCCTGTAGAGTTATTCCATCTCTATTGTTCCCTGATGTTATATGTGGAGTGTAAAGACTGTTTCGGACCCAGTAGTTTGCCTTATTCTGTGTCAAGAATTGTGAGGCTATGAGTTAGGATTCATATTAGGATTCATTTAATTTACATCCTGGTAGGACTTCAGAGACATTTAAGAGTGTTCCTGGCTGATGTTTTCTTCAGAACTACTGCATAACCAGGAATGTTACTGGAGAATCACCATGCAGTGCCTGTCGTAACACTGAATTCTTCTGCATCTTCTATATGAGGCCTACATAAGAAAACCACAAAACTAAAGAGAATTATATGTTAAAGAAGCTCTGTTATTAGGCTGCAGTTGAGAGCAGCTTATGGCAAGAATGGTTTTCTGTATAGTACTAATTAATAAAAATGGGTTTTGTAAGAGTTTATCTGAGTGGGGACAGAGACACTTAAACCCTTAGTGGAAATAGTGCAGTTGGATGTAAGTAGCTGTAGTGCTGTCACTTTTGGTGTTCAGTAATTAATCTTTCACTGAGTACAAAATGAGGATGTCCCTGTTCTGACAGGTCATCTGTCTTTGGATAGAAGTGTTGTGATACTATGATGGAAAGTATTTTACAAGTTGAAACATTAATTTTGTGTTCTGACATCTGGCAGAAGGAAAATGTCATTTGAGAGCAGCTGTTGGGTTGAAGAACAATTAGTAGTCAAAAACTTGAAAATTAAACTTTCTCTTTAGATATGATGGTCCAAGATAATGATGTATTTAGTAGGCAAAAAAAAAAGTGGAAGTGATGAGCTATTAGCTTTTGTCTCTGTGAGTCACCTGTGGCAGAAGAGCCTCATGGACACTTTTTCTTACACCTCATGATGTGGCCAGTGGCCACTGCTGGATCACACCCAGTTTTCTGCCCTGAGGTTCAGGGCTGCATCTGCAGTTGGTGTGGGACAGGTATTTTACGTCACACTAATGAAGCACCCCAGTCAACATGGCAGCTGTCATTGTGAGATTTGGAAATAAAGCTTTGTTTTATAGGAACTGTAGTGGTAAATACAGATCCTGCTCCTTTATATAAAGTTACCAGAAGTAAAATGTTTCAGACCTGAAGCTGATACGATTATGTTCCTGTAACATAGACCAAATTCAGTAACCACTGTTGGGTCTGTGTGTGCATGTGCTGGTGCAATTTAACTAAAAGGATCCCACCTATTAGAGTTTGTAAGGTCAAGCTAATTTGGGGAAAATGAAAGCTGAGGGATGTTATCTTACAGTTCCTTCCTACTTATGAGCACCTAAGCACTGCATATTAAATCTGAACTTTACATTTTTGCTTCTGTTACTTTCTAGATTTAAAACAGTGCCTTCTTGCATTCCTTCCCCTTGACTCTCCTTAAGTCATAGGATCCTAGAATGGTTTGAGTTGGAAGAGACCTTAAAGGTTGTCTATTTCCAATACCTCCCCCATAGATAGGGATACCTTCCACTAGACCAGCTTTCTCAAAGTCCCATGCAGCCTGCCCTTGAACCCATCCATGGACAGCTCTCCACAGAGGGTTCTCTTCCAGAGAAGCATCCTCACAGTAAAGAATTTCTTCCTAATATCTAATTGAAACTCACTCTCTTTCAGTTTAAGGCCATTCCCCCATGTCCTGTCACTACATGCCCTTGTTAAAGGTCCCTCTCCAGCTCTCTTGTAGCCCCCTGGGGTACTGGAAGGTGCTGCAAGGTCTTCCTGGAGCCTTCTCTTCTCCAGGCTGACCAGCCCCAACTCTGTGCTCCAGCCCTTGGAGCAGCTTTGTGACCACCGGACTCACCCCAACAGGTCCATGTCCTTATGCTGAGAGCCCCAGAGCTGAATGCTGGGTTCCTGCTGGGATCTCAGGAGAGCAGAAGAGAGGAGCAGATTGACCCCCTGTCACCTGCTGTCCACTCTCCTTTTAATGCAGCCCAGGACGCATTTGGCTCTCTGGGCTGCAAGTGCACATTGCTGGGTCATGCTGAGCTTCCCATCAAGCAACACTCCCAAGTCCTTTCTCCTCAGGGCTGCTCTCAGTCCATTCTCTGCCCTGTGTTTGTGCTTGGGGTTGTGTATGTTCAGTTTAAAACAGGAAAAATGATGTCTGCTTTGTAGCAAAGATTAGTCTTCAAAAATCGAGTTCAGATCTTCTGCTGCAAATATGTGAACTTGGCATAGCTAGAGCTGTCTTCTGGTGCTGTGCTTGCTTTTCCTCGTGGAATGGAAATATCTTTCCAGAACTGTCCTTTTGTCTCTCAGAACTGTCCTCTCTGCTCACTTCTCATGGGTCTGTGTGTTGGTGAGCCCTAGGTTGAAATGCAGTTATCAGCCAGCTCTGGGAAGTGCTTTGCTTACTCTTTTGCGACATTGCATTCCCTGTTAATTAGATAGATCCGACTCTCTGGTGCCTTTGAAACAAGTCAACGCTTGAGAAGGCACATTTGGTCTTGTACAGTGACAGTTTTTCTCATCAGCAGAATTTTCAGGTGATAGTTCACACTGGTAGTCTAATTTGATCTTTTTTCAGATGTAGAATGTGGTAGGGATAAGATTTGTTCTTGCAATCCGAGTGTTTACTTGAAGTCCTTCTGACAGGGTCTAAATGATGTTATACAAACTGCTGTAATTTTTCAAGCAAAAAATATTTGTGTTCTACTTAGTACTTGTTAACAGGGAAAGTGTGTAATTTCACACAGCTTTTGAGAACCCATTTGCTTGTCATTCCCTCCACTTTTTATTTTGAGATACAATTGGCATGAAGACCTTGTCTTTCCTTTCAGAATGGTATTTCCAATCATTTTTATGAGATATTTCATTTCAGAGCTCTTTACTTTTTGCCTGAATTTGAACTCTGTGACTCTCTCCCTCAAAGGCAACCACTTGTTCAGACCACTGGATACAAATGGGAGCTTCAGGGGAAGTCTTATTGTTTGCCTTCAAAAAATATCTTTGTCCAGGAGTTTACACATCTTTTACAACACAAGATCCAGCCCCAAACTTGGTGTATGGTTATTCCACCTTATATACCCACCTACTACTTAATTACTCTCCCAAACAGACCATATCTAAAATTTTTTTTTTTGAGTTAGCATATGCATCACTTTTGGAAGAACTTGTTGAACTCGAGACCCTGTCTCTGTAAAATTTTTCCCTACTCTAATCTTAGAATAAATAATAGAATAATAAGTGTCATGATGGCTTGAACTGAATAGCAACTGAGTGATGTATTTAATGATTTGTGTTCCTGCTTTCTTGTGAGTGTGTTGATGGCAGAGAGCTGAAGGGAGTGGAGAGAAGCTGTGGACTGACCCAGTGTGCTACAGAAACCTCCCTTCCTTGGGAAAGCAGCTGGGGAGGGTGAAGAGATCCTGTTGGAGCAGAAAGCTCAGGGGCAGGAGGTGCTGAGAGCACTGAGCTCGGATGGGTTTTTGGGGAGAAGGAAGAGCCAGCAGCAGAACTATGCAGGTATTAAAAGCCTACAGTGCAATAACACTGGTGCTGCTGTGGAGCAGGTGCTGCAGGGACAGGAAAAATTGATCACAGCCATGGACTGAGGTTCTGGGAGGGATCGAGACTTTAGGAATTCAGGCATCAGTAGCTTGGTGCTCACAGTGTGACTTTTTCTTCCTCTCCTCATCCAGGTTCTTTTTAATTTTTTTTTTTTTTTGTATTTTTATTACTTTGATTTTTGACTTTTTTTATCCCCCCCTTAATTGAAATTCTTATTGAGCACTTGTTAAAATGCAAATAGAACCCCACAGTATTAGGAAGCTTCTTCAGGCTTTTTGTAGAGGATTTAGTCTGCAATTTTGCTATATTCTGTAGGCCCTGGAAAGGCTTATTAACATTTTAATTTCCTGATCAGATATATGGCTTTTCCAAATGAATAATTTATTATGGTACTGTGGATGGCACTTCAAATGAAATTACTTTGAGCATAATTTCTTTTTTTACTTTGTCATGTCACTCTCATTTTCCTCCAGGATGTCATAAGAAGGAATCTCTTGTTTATCAGTGTTCACACAAGTGTGAGTGAGGAGGAGAATTGCAAAAACCCCTAAACCATATTATTAACATTTTCAATAGAGCACAGTAGCATATTTCCATATTCAGTTGAATGTGCCAGAATTTTGTTTAGTATTTTTATCTGTATTGTGCCTCACATAGATCTAATTATGACTTTTTCTGGCTAGAACCAAACGTGATTAGACACTTCCAGAAGCTATTTCGTGTATCTGAACAAATAATGTAGAGTCAGTAAAATGATAAATGTGGGATTCCTACCCCATGGCCCCAGATTATCTCTGTATGCTCTGCTCCTTGGAAAAAAAAAATTACATAATAGGAAAAAACCCCAAACCATAGTAGAAGATAAAACATGACTGTACTTAAATAGTAAACCAAGTGTTTCAACATCTTTATGTTTTAAGTATTGCATTGCAAACTTATGTTTTACGTAAGTTACATTGCAAACATTACAAACTTACATTGCAAACTTATGTTTTTAGTATTGCATTTAGACCTGAATCTTCATATTTAGGAATCCTGTAAGTAAATACTGATACAGAAGAACTGTTACACATAGACTTCTTTACCTATTCTAGTCCTATAAAGTGATCTAGAAAAGTAAGTTTTAGCACATGAACAGACTTCTTTAAGAGAAAATGTAGAAAACCTTTTCATGAAGTTGTTTCATTGCTGAATTTTAGAGTATGCATAACTTTCCTTTATACTCCACAAAATCAGATTACAGTAACAGCTACTTACATCTCTGGAGTGTAAATATCTGAAATCTGATTCTAACCTTGCCATCTGTGTTTGGTTAAAAAAACCAACCATACAAAAAGTAAAAAAAGGTATATAAGAGATATTTGCACAGGCTGTTTTTAAAATGTATTGAAATGTTGTATGCTGAAATGGGTGCTGATTAAAATGTTGAAATAACAATATTGAAAATGTAAAATTGTTTTGGTAAAATTAGAACCTTACACTTATGTTCAGGAAATTTCAAAGTGGAGCTTTTTTAAAATTAATTTGGTGTATCAGTTAAAATAATTCCAAAGGATGGTTGCAGAAGGAAGATAACTTAATGAAAAGAGTAATCATATTTAGTAAATAGGACAGGGTTATTTTAAAGCTAGGCAAGTAAATGTAATTTGTTAGAATTGAGAAGCTGCCTAATTTTTTTTAAACATTTAAGACATTAATTCAGAGTACAAAGCTGAGTATGGTTTTGGCATCCTGATTCTTATCCCTTCCTTGAAAATAAATAACAAATATTTTCTCGAAGACAGTTGGGAAGTCTTTTTCAGTTTGGTGTGTTCAAAAGACTGTTTAATATAGAGTGTTTATTTGAAGTCTGATCTTCTCTTCCTATGCAGAAGCTGGCAAAAGTGATTTGTTTGCAAACAAGAAGGGGAGTTGTTGATGATCAGGAAACTTTCTCCCTGCAAGCTGCCCAAGCCTTTTTCAAATTTCTTGAATATTATGCCAACTGTTGAGTAGGGAGTTACTTGAAAATTTAACATTCATTGTTGTTTTCTTGTCTGTTATTTTTTTACGGCTTTTGCAAAAGCACTGTCCACCCAGCAAAACTACAATGTTTGTCCAGGAGTGTGTTATGTCCCAAACTTCTGTCTGGAAGGAAGAGTCCTGAGGTGCAGCTGTTCCAGCCAGGCTGCATTCATTGTATCAGT